>NC_057795.1:568030564-568294622 GCF_018294505.1 Triticum aestivum
TGCCCCGGCCGCCATGTCCACACACACACACACATACTAGTTTTATTGTTATAAATTTTACTTATAGAAATTTTTCTTTTTTTAGTTATAGAAATATTTATAGAAATGTTAGAAATTTTTCTGTTTTTTAGTTATAGAAATATTAGAAATGTTAGTTATATATATAGAAATATTAGAAATGTTAGTTATATATAGAAATGTTATAATTTTTTTCTGTTTTTTAGTTATAGACATATTTATAGAAATGTTAGCAATTTTTCTGTTTTTTAGTTATAGAAATATTAGAAATGTTATAGAAATGTTAGTTATATAATCAAAATGTTAGAAATTTTAGAATTAGTTTTAGTTAGATGAATTAGATTAATGTCAAATTGTTAGAATTTGCATATAGAATTTTAGTTATCACAATCCAATCATATAAGAAATGTTACTTTTTGCGGGCATATAGTATTTGTTCTCGACGATATGCCCGGCCCGCATCCTCGCCGTCGACCCGTTCGCGACGACATCATGCTTCAGAGGACCAATGTCCGGGACTTGGCTCCGCCGGGCTGGCACTGGGAGGTGCTACCTGGAGGGGCGCGCCACTTGGTGAGGAACCCGGCCTCGGGTCCCGTCGTCGACCCTGATCTCCTTTGGTGGCGTTTGCGTGGGCCACATTCGATGCAAGGCAGCCGGCCCCGCCGGAGGTGGTGCGTCGCCGTGTCAGGGAGGAAGACGAGCACGTCCATCGCTACATGGCTGCTATGGACGACGTCAGGTTCTCCACTACTTGGTAGTTTCTTTAGGCAGATGACCGGAGATATGATCCTGTGATGGTTCCTTCTCTTTGGGTGTCCACTGCCCGCGCTCTAGGAACCGCGAGTGGCGCCCTAGATTCTTTTGTAGTACTCGATCTTTATTAGGTACCTAGCCAGTGATATATTCGATATATAATATTCGAGACGATGTATTCGAGATTATATATATTATTCGAGACAATGATGTATTCGAGTTTATATATTAATCGAGACGATGCATATATTATGTACTATATGATTCAGTTTGTCCTTATTGATTGCAGCCATGCATTGTAATTTGAATACTAAATTGTTTTATATTTCTTCTGTATTAGTTAAGTAAAAGCTATGGCGGACAATACCGGCAGAGAGAGAGAAGAGGAATTGTTCGACATCATACGCAACCCTGGCAGGCTAGATGATCTGAATGAAGCAGATGACGGCTCCCAATATCTGAACAATACCGGAGAGGGTGATGAAAGGATATTTGATCTCGACGACCGAGCTGATGAAGTCATGAACTATGATTCTGATTATGATGACACAGACAATAATGTTTATGATGACACAGACAATGCTGATCTTCAAATAACAAAGACTACCGGCAAGGTATATTTATATAAGCAGGCATCTGGTGATCATCACATGTTTTATTTTATTTGAAGATATATTAACAAATCGATCTTTCTTCTTTCAGCCCTCCGGATCGAGCAAATCTGCTTCTACAGATAGCAGGACAAAGCGAGGCCCAGGCAAAAAGTTGAAGGAGGGTGTAAAGTACAACATCGACTCCGTCAAACCTAGTGGCGAACCCCGCACGCCTAAGAACATTGCGAACAAGTGGACTCGTCAGTGCGGAGTTCTTGTGAAGGACCTACTCCCGATCTCCATTCAAGAATGGAAAGAGCCAAAAACTAAACGTCCAGGTGTTACTTGGGTCGACGACAGAGCAAAAAAAACCTTTGGGAATCTCTGATGGAACATTTCACCCTATCAGATTATTTCACTAAAGCAGATGTGGACAAAGTCAAGGGCGCTGCTCTTAAGAAGATGGCAATTGCATTCAACACCCACAAGAAAACTGTATGGGCCAACTACCTCGCTGCAGAAAGGAAGACTCCAGAATTCACGGGAACACTGGAGAAGCAAAGAGAACACTGTGACGATTTCGTGAAATTCAAGGATTCAGAAATATCTAAGGAACGGTCGATAAAAAAGAAAGGCCAATGCCGCAAAAAGACGCAATTCCATAGGCTGGGTCCAGGTGGCTACGCGGTGGGAATGCCTAAGTGGGATAAGTCTGAGAAAGAGATGGAGGATGCAGGGGTCACTCTGGTTACTAGGAGCTGGCCCCCCAGGTGCAGAACTTGGTTCTATGCGCATGGGGAGGGGGGGCGTTGGACCCGAAGACAGGCCTAGTTTCGTAGAAGGCAAGTCTAAAATGAGCCGAACAAAAGATACTTGACGCAATAGAAGAAGCTCGAATGGGGTGGTTCACGCCCAACAGAGAGCACGACGAGCTTACGCGTGCCCTGGGAAATCCTGAACACCCAGGAAGAACACGAGGCAAGGGCGTTATTCCCTGGTATGAGGGCTTTTTGGACTAGAACGACAACTACAGGTCCCGTGCAGGAAATAAGATGGAGGAGGAGAAGAAGAGGAAGCTGGAGGAGGAGCAGAGGAAGCTGGACGCAGAACGCCTTCAAGGCCTAGAAGCAAGGCATGCAGACTAGGCACTCAAATTCAAGTAGCAACTGCAGCAGATCGACTCACTTAGCCAGGAAAGGGGGTCTCAGCAGCGGCAACAGCAAGCGGATGATCGTCCAGCATTGGATAGCACCATCCCATCCATGCCGAGAAGCAGCGTTGGTTCTGCCCCGGGCGACACACTACTGGATACATACCCTGTGGATGACATCATAGACATCATAGAGAACGCTAACTGTGAGCTACACTCCAAAATGAAGAACATATCCATGAAGGTGGCAGACGGCGTTGCTTTTACAATTACCCCCGAAGCAACCTTCCATTGCATCCCGATTCCAGAGGGCTGTGCTCGTGTCATGGTTGATGAAGTGGTGGAGCCATATTTGATGCTAGCACTTGACATTGCTGGTGGTGACGACGAGCGCACACTGGGAGAGGCCATACATCGTATCATCCTATGGAGAAAGGATTGCATCATCTTTCCAAGTCCACCGACACCGCGTCATCTGCCGACTCCTCCTCAAAGTCCGCCACTGAGTCAGCAGACTCCCGCTCCTCCAAGTCCACGAACGCGTGAGCCGACTCCTCCTCGAAGTCCGCCACCGAGTCAGCAGACTCCCGCTCCTCCAAGTCCAAGAATGCGTGAGCCGACTCCTCCTCGAAGTACGCCACCTCCTCCAAGTCCCCGAACGCATGAGTAGACTCCTGCTTCAAGTCCAGCACAGCGTCAGGCCACTTCTCCGGTTTCAAGTCCGACAGAGCGTCAGGCCACTCCTCCTGCTTCAAGTCCGGCACATCGTCAGCCACGTCAGCCGTCTCCGCCATCTCAGCAATCGCAGAAGAGACACACCGCAGCTATGGTGCGTAGCGGTACGAGTTGAGGTAGTACAGGAAGTATAGGCGGAGACAAGCGATATAAATATGGTCCAAGCCTCGCTCCTCTTCATCAGAGGCCTTACGACATGACCGAGGAGCAAAACGCAGCCATAGTGCAGGCCCAAGTGGACGCCCATTTTGGACCGAAACCGGCACCACTGCCAAAGGAGAAAGTGCCTGAGAAAACGATTGACCACTTCATTCGTATGGCTAGAGCACCAGCTCCCAAGCCCGTTGACTCAGACTATGAGCGCCAAATCAGGAAGCTACATCGAGCATGGCTACAGAAGGAAGTGAGCTCGAGCTTGAGCCAACAAGCAGCTGGCAAAAAATGCGAGAAAACCGATCCCCAGCTGGGAGAACAGGCGGCGTAATCGATCCCCCCGCTTGTTGTGCCAACAACACATGATAGTATGCGCGCCCAATATTATTGTGGGCAACCGTTACCGTTACCCACCTGGGCGATGTGGTAATAACCGAGGAGCATATAATGCAGGCTGAAATGCTCAAGATCACTATTGGACAATTCCCCGAAATCGAGCCCATGCCTCGGCTTAGAGAGGAGGAAATAAAACGGAAATATGTCCGGGGCCAACCTTTGGTCGAGCCAGACAAGGTCAAGAACCTTCCAACGAGAATGTATGAATTGCATCAATGATACATGGACATTACCAAAATTTCCAATCGAGAGTCCCTCATGGTGAATGTCAAGCATGAGCATTACTTCCATGAGAAAGCTCTGTCCGTTCAGTATTCAGAACTATTTCAGTTATACAATCAAGACGCACTCGACAAGTCTATCGTCAGTTGCTATTGTCTGTAAGTGATTTCTTTCTATAATTTAAGTCTCAAGCTAGTTATGTAGTGATCATTTTGATCAATCATTACATGTAATTATCCTCACTATATTCTTTTCTGTATGAAATGAAAAAATCTGGACGCTATGGCATTGGGTTCATTGACCCAAATACCATTAATGAGTACATATGGAAGATTCCAATTTATCAAGCAAGTGTAGAGGAAAGCATGGTAGAGTTCTTGAAGTGCCTCAATACCAATGAAGATACACTACTTCCTTACAACTTCCTGTGAGTCACACTGTCTTGTACTACAAATTCTGTTTTTGCTTACTAGCTAGCTAGATGTTAATAATTAAGTGTATACGGTTTACGGTAGTTGATTAATTTTATGCACATGCCCGCCTAATTAAGACATGCAAACGTGTGCGCATGCAGTTTCCACTGGATCTTGTTAGACATTAAAGTTGACAAAGTAACAGTTGAAGTACTGGACTCACTACTTAAAGAAGGTAAAGACTACACCATCGTGAAGGGGATAGTCAACAGGTAATTTCAATCATTATTAACTATATCTCGGCCTATTATTAGTTCGTCATTTCCTGATATGAACTATTTAATAACCCCTTTATTAATTTTCTTTGCCGGCGGGCAAGGCTTGGGCAAAGTTCATCAAGGTGACTCCAGGCAAATGGCCAAAAAAGTTGTTTTGGCATCGACCAAAGG
Source organism: Triticum aestivum (assembly GCF_018294505.1). Classification (NCBI taxonomy): domain Eukaryota; kingdom Viridiplantae; phylum Streptophyta; class Magnoliopsida; order Poales; family Poaceae; genus Triticum; species Triticum aestivum. Next base: position 568,035,450 of record NC_057795.1, read on the forward strand.
TAAGTAATTAAGTAGTACTAGCTAGCTACCATCTCTTTAATTCTTGTTTCAATACCATTAATTAATTATCATGCTTGATTAATCATTATCTGATTCAATTCCATTCTCGTAAAGGCCCTGAAGCAGGCGCAGGGGAATGATCTGTGTGCATTCTACGTTTGCAAGAACATTCGCATGATGGCGTCCGAAAGGAGCAGATCTCAAAGACAGGACTGGGAATGTTTGTCAGAACACTATTCACACCATTATCGATATCTATTCACACAACTAATACACATGCATATTGATCTCCTTCTTAACAGTTCAGAGAGGTGCGGGATAAGCTCCTACCAGCGGACCGCATACTAGCACTTCAAGAGGAAATAGCCGGATTTTTGCTCGACCAGGTCATAGATCCCAAAGGAGAATACTATTACCCGCTACCGCCCCCAAGAACCACTTGTCATTGTGCTCCGAAGGCACCAAGGCAACATGTAGGAGAAATTGTATATGTATATACATGTGTATGTGTGAATAATTAATGGTGTTGGTTGTGAGACATTCAATGATATATATATATATATATGCGGTTCTACGCACGAGAAAATCTATTTATATATATGCATAACATGTACAATTTATAGTATCGTGAGATACCAGCAAACAAAAAAGAATAAAATGGAAAATAAAGCCACCCCCCAAACATTTAGTACTGGCTGGTGTTACCAACCGGTACTAATGTCCTACACGCACCCGGGCCTGGCTCGTGCCACGTGGTGACACTTTAGCGTCGGTTCGTGATGAACCCGTACTAAAGGGGGGACCTATAGTCCCCACTCTTTAGTGCCGGTTGCCAAACCGACACTAAAGGTCGTTACGAACCGGCAATAACGGCCGGTTCTGCACTAGTGCATGGAAGGTACATCCGTCTTTCGGAAGACTCTCGCATTACGCTCTGACCAAATCTCCCAACAAATGAACATCATCAAAGGGGCAAGCACCTTGGGAGACCCTACACGAATCTGAAGGTTGCCGTTCCACCAGTCTCTCACTGAAGCCCTCACCGGCCATGTTGTCGTAGTGATGTGATGCATGCCAAGCCACAGTAGAATGTGATTCCAAACGCGAGTAGTGAAGCGGCATTGGAAAAGGAGATGAGCCACCATCTCTTGAGTTGCTTGCAAAGTGGATAGAGGCCGCAGTTGGGCTAAGCATGGTGGATAAAATGGACAAATGTCCAAATCCTATTTTGGAGGATAATCCCAACAAAGAACTTGCACCAAGGGTGAGCCCAAACCCTCCACACCGAGTGGACGGGGTCCGAAGAAGTGTGGCCCTCAAATTGAGCCTTGTAGGCTGTGGATGCAGACTTCACCCCATCCTTGGTGAACTTCCAAATAACGGAGTCTTCCGCCTCATCAACAAGGGTTATCATGCATATCTTCCCCCAAAGATCAGCAAAGTCCAAAAGCCTTAACAAATTTTGAAGGAAATATGCCCTAGAGGCAATAATAAAGTTATTATTTATTTCCTTATATAATGATAAATGTTTATTATTCATGCTAGAATTGTATTAACCGGAAACTTAGTACATGTGTGAATACATAGACAAAACATAGTGTCCCTACTATGCCTCTACTTGACTAGCTCGTTTATCAAAGATGGTTATGCTTCCTAACCATAGACATGTGTTAGCATTTGATGAACGGGATCACATCATTAGGAGAATGATGTGATGGACATGACCCATTCGTTAGCTTAACATTATCATCGTTACAGTTTCATTGCTACTGCTTTCTTCATGAATTATACATGTTCCTCAGACTATGAGATTATGCAGCTCCCGAATACCGGAGGAACACCTTGTGTGCTATCAAACGTCACAATGTAAATGGGTGATTATAAAGATGCTCTGCAGGTGTCTCCGAAGGTGTTTGTTGGGTTAGCATAGATCGATATTAGGATTTGTCACTCCGTGTTTCGGAGAGGTATCTCTGGGCCCTCTCGGTAATGCTCATCACTATATGCCTTGCAAGCATTGTAACTAATATTTTAGTTGTGGGATGAAGTATTACGGAACGAGTAAAGAGACTTGCCGGTAACGAGATTGAACTAGGTATAGTGATACCGACAATTGAATCTAGGGCAAGTAACATACCGATGACAAAGGGAACAACGTAGGTTGTTATGCGGTTTGACCGATAAAGATCTTCGTAGAATATGTAGGAGCCAATATGAGCATCCAGGTTTCTCTATTGGTTATTGACCGGAGATGTGTATCGGTCATGTCTATATAGTTCTCGAACCCGTAGGGTCCGTGTCGGTGTCAAAACCGGCGGATCTCGTAGTAGGGGTCCTAAGCTAGGCGTCTTGGAGCGACGGTAACATGGACACGGGGTTTTACCTAGTTTCGGGCTCTCTCGAAGAGATAATACCCTACATGCTTCTTTTGATTGTATTCATATGGGTGTAGTACAGAGTACATGTGTCTACCACGAGATTGTAGTAATGAATGTGAGATTGTCTATTTACTAGCCTGACCTCGGTTTATATAAGACACCGGAGGCCTAGGGTTTAGGAGAGTCCTTGTCTTGAGCGCGAAGTCTTGTGGAGTCTTCCTTGTATGCGGTAGGGGTTGTCCGAACTGGCCCATGAGTATACGGCTATGGGGGTCCTCGGCCCAATCCAACTGATCGGGAGACGACGTGGTGAGCACCCCCTCGTCCAGAACACCGGCAGTAGCCCCCTGAACCGGTCTTCAAGTTGGGGACACTCCTCGATCAAGGAAATATGCCCTAGAGGCAATAATAAAGTTATTATTTATTTCCTTATATCATGACAAATGTTTATTATTCATGCTAGAATTGTATTAACCGGAAACATAATACATGTGTGAATACATAGACAAACAGATTGTCACTAGTATGCCTCTACTTGACTAGCTCATTAATCAAAGATGGTTATGTTTCCTAGCCATAGACATGAGTTCTCATTTGATTAACGGGATCACATCATTAGGAGAATGATGTGATTGACATGACCCATTCCGTTAGCTTAGCACACGATCGTTTAGTATATTGCTATTGCTTTCTTCATGACTTATGCATGTTCCTATGACTATGAGATTATGCAACTCCCGTTTACCAGAGGAACACTTTGTGTGCTACCAAACGTCATAACGTAACTGGGTGATTATAAAGGTGCTCTACAGGTGTCTCTGAAGCTACTTGTTGGGTTGGCGTATTTCGAGATTAGGATTTGTCACTCCGATTGTCGGAGAGGTATCTCTGGGCCCACTCAGTAATGCACATCACTATAAGCCTTGCAAGCATTGCAGCTAATGAGTTAGTTGCGGGATGATGTATTACGGAACGAGTAAAGAGACTTGCCGGTAACGAGATTGAACTAGGTACTGAGATACCGACAATCGAATCTCGGGCAAGTAACATACCGATGACAAAGGGAACAACGTATGTTGTTATGCGGTCTGACCGATAAAGATCTTCGTATTATATGTAGGAGCCAATATGGGCATCCAGGTCCCGCTATTGGATATTGACAAGAGAGGTGTCTCGGTCATGTCTACATAGTTCTCGAACCCGTAGGGTCCGCACGCTTAACTTTCGTTGACGATATAATACTATGAGTTATGTATGTTGGTGACCGAATGTTGTTCGGAGTCCCGGATGAGATCACGGACATGACGAGGAGCTCCGGAATGGTTCGAAGGTAAAGATTCATATATTGGATGATATGGTTAGGCCAAGGGGTCAGGCCCATGGGGCTATAAGTCGGTGCAAAAGGAGTTTTGCGGAGGCCAGGGGGCCAAACGCCGGAGATCCCGGCGTCTGGCCCTGGGCCAGATGCCGAGGCCCATGGCGTATGGGCCAGACGCCAAGGATTGTGGCGTTTGGTCGTGGAGTCCGAGTGGGACTCTTGCCTTTTGGGCAAAACCGACTTTGAGGAAGCTTTTGCTGCAAGTTTCGACCCCAGGGCTCAACATATAAATAGAGGGGCAGGGCTAGCACCAAAGACACATCAAGAAACACCAAGCCGTGTGCTGGCAACCCCGTCCCCTCTAGTTTATCCTCCATCATAGTTTCCGTAGTGCTTAGGCGAAGCCCTGCGGAGATTGTTCTTCACGAACACCGTCACCATGCCGTCGTGCTGCCGGAACTCATCTACTACTTCGCCCCTATTGCTGGATCGAGAAGGCACGGACGTCACCGAGCCGAACGTGTGCAGAACTTGGAGGTGCCGTGCTTTCGGTTCTTGGATCGGTCGGATCGTAAATACGTACGACTACATCAACCGCGTTGATATAACACTTCCGCTTAGCGATCTTCAAGGGTATGAAGATACACTCCCCCTCTCGTTGCTATGCATCACCATGATCTTGTGTGTGCGTAGGATTTTTTTTGAAATTACTACGTTCCCCAACAGTGGCATCCGAGCCAGGTTTTATGCGTAGATGTTATATGCACGAGTAGAACACAAGTGAGTTGTGGGCGATACAAGTCATACTGCTTACCAGCATGTCATACTTTGGTTCGGCGGTATTGTTGGATGAAGCGGCCCGGACCGACATTACGTGTACGCTTACGCGAGACTGGTTTTACCGCCGTGCTTTGCACACAGGTGACTAGCGGGTGTCAGTTTCTCCAACTTTAGTTGAACCGAGTGTGGCTACGCCCGGTCCTTGAGAAGGTTAAAACAGCACCAACTTGACAAACTATCGTTGTGGTTTTGATGCGTAGGTAAGAACGGTTCTTGCTAAGCCCGGAGCAGCCACGTAAAATTTGCAACAACAAAGTAGAGGACATCTAACTTGTTTTTGCAGGGCATGTTGTGATGTGATATGGTCAAGACGTGATGCTATATTTTATTGTATGAGATGATCATGTTTTGTAACCAAGTTATCGGCAACTGGCAGGAGGCATATGGTTTTCACTTTATTGTATGCAATGCAATCGCCCTGTAATGCTTTACTTTATCACTAAGCGGTAGCGATAGTCATAGAAGCATAAGATTGGCGAGACGACAACGATGCTACGATGGAGATCAAGGTGTCGCACTGGTGACGATGGTGATCATGGAGGTGCTTCGAAGATGGAGATCACAAGCACAAGATGATGATGGCCATATCATATCACTTATATTGATTGCATGTGATTTTTATCTTTTATGCATCTTATCTTGCTTTGATTGATGGTAGCATTATAAGATGATCTCTCACTAAATTTCAAGATAAAAAGTGTTCTCCCTGAGTATGCACCGTTGCCAAAGTTCGTCATGCCCAGACACCACGTGATGATCGGGTGTGATAAGCTCTACGTCCATCTACAACGGGTGCAACCCAGTTTTGCACACGCAGAATACTCAGGTTAAACTTGACGAGCCTAGCATATGCAGATATGGCCTCGGAACACTGAGACCGAAAGGTCGAGCGTGAATCATATAGTAGATATGATCAACATAGTGATGTTCACCATTGAAAGCTACTCCATTTCACGTGATGATCGGTTATGGTTTAGTTGATTTGGATCACGTGATCACTTAGAGGATTAGAGGGATGTCTTTCTAAGTGGGAGTTCTTAAGTAATATGATTAATTGAACTTAAATTTATCATGAACTTAGTCCTGGTAGTATTTTGCAAATTATGTTGTAGATCAATAGCTTGCATTGTTGCTTTCATATGTTTATTTTGATATGTTCCTAGAGAAAATTGTGTTGAAAGATGTTAGTAGCAATGATGCGGATTGGATCCGTGATCTGAGGTTTATCCTCATTGCTGCACAGAAAAATTATGTCCTTAATGCAGCGCTAGGTGACAGACCTATTGCAGGAGTAGATGCAGACGTTATGAACGTTTGGCTAGCTCAATATGATGACTACTTGATAGTTTAGTGCACCATGCTTAACGGCTTAGAATCGGGACTTCAAAGACGTTTTGAACGTCATGGACTATATGAGATGTTCCAGGAGTTGAAGTTAATATTTCAAGCAAATACCCGAGTTGAGAGATATGAAGTCTCCAACAAGTTCTATGGCTAAAAGATGGAGGAGAATCGCTCAACTAGTGAGCATGTGCTCAGATTGTCTGGGTACTACAATTGCCTGAATCAAGTGGCAGTTAATCTTCCAAATAATATAGTGATTGACAGAGTTCTCTAGTCACCATCACCAAGTTAGTAGAACTTTGTGATGAACTATAGTATGCAAGGGATGACGAAAACGATTCCCGAGCTCTTCGTGATGTTGAAATCAATGAAGGTAGAAATCAAGAAAGAGCATCAAGTGTTGATGGTTGACAAGATCACTAGTTTCAAGAAAAGGGCAAAGGGAAAGAAAGGGAACTTCAAGTAGAATGACAAGCAAGTTGTCACTCCCGCGAAGAATCCCAAAGCTGGACCAAAGCCTAAAACTGAGTGCTTACACTGCAAAGGAAATGGTCACTGGAAGCGGAAATGCCCTGAATATTTGGTGGATAAGAAGGATGGCAAAGTGATCAAGGGTATATTTGATATATAGGTTATTTGTGTGTACCTTACTAGTGTTTATAGTAACCCCTGAGTATTTGATACTTGTTCAGTTGCTAAAAATTAGTAACTCGAAACAGGAGTTACAGAATAAACAGAGACTAGTTGAGGGTGAAGTAACGATGAGTGTTGGTAGTAGTTCCAAGATTGATATGATCATCATCGCACACTCTCTATACTTTCGGGATTAGTGTTAAACCTAAATAAATGTTATTTCGCGTTTGCGTTGAGCATAAATATGATTTGATCATGTTTATTGCAATATGGTTATTCATTTAAAGTCAGAGAATAATTGTTGTTCTGTTTACATGAATAAAACCTTCGATGGTAATACACCTAATGAAAATAGTTTATTGGATCTCGGTCGTAGTGATACACATATTCGTAATATTGATGCCAAAAAGGATGCAAAGTTTATAATGATAGTGCAACTTATTTGTGGCACTGCCGTTTGGGTCATATCGGTGTAAAGCGCATGAAGAAACTCCATAAAGATGGATTTTTGGAATCACTTGGTTATGAATCATTTGATGCTTGCGAACCGTGCCTTTTGGGCAAGATGACTAAAACTCCGTTCTCCAGAACAGTGGAACAAGCTAGTGACTTATTGGAAATAATACATACTGATGTATGCGGTCCAATGAGTATTGATGCTCGTGCGGGTCTCATTATTTTCAGACCTTCACAAGATGATTTGAGCAGATATGAGTATATCTACTTAATGAAGCACAAGTCTGAAACATTTTGAAAAGTTCAAAGAATTTTAGAGTGAAGTGAAGAATCATCGTAACAAGAAAATAAAGTTTCTGTGATTTGATCGCAGAGACAAATATTTGAGTTACGAGTTTGGCCTTCATATAAAACAATGTGGAATAGTTTCACAGCTCACGTCACCTGGAACACCACAGCGTAATGGTGTGTCCGAACGTCATAACCGTACTTTATTGGATATAGTGCAATCTATGATGTATCTTACCGATTTACCACTATCGTTTTGGGGTTATGCATTAGAGACAGTTGCATTCACTTTAAATAGGGCACCATCAAAATCCGTTTGAGACGACGCCTTATGAACTGTGGTTTGTCAAGAAACCAAAGTTGTCGTTTCTTAAAGTTTGGGCTGCGATGCTTATGTGAAAAAGTTTCAACCTGATAAGCTCGAATCCAAATCGGAGAAGTGCGTCTTCATAGAATACCCAAAGGAAAATGTTGGGTACACCTTCTATCACAGATCCGAAGGCAAGATATTCGTTGCTAAGATGGATCCTTTCTAGAGAAGGAGTTTCTCTCGAAAGAAGTGAGGGGGAGGAAAGTAGAACTTGATGAGGTAATTGTACCTTCTCCCTTATTGGAAAGTAGTTCATCATAGAAATCAGTTCCATTGATTCCTACACCAATTAGTGAGGAAGTTAATGATGATGATCATGAAACTTCAGATCAAGTTGCTACCAAACCTCGTTGGTCTTCCAGAGTAAGATCCACACCAGAGTGGTACGGTAATCCAGTTCTAGAAGTCATGTTACTAGACCATGATGAGCCTACGAACTACGAGGAAGCGATGATGAGCCCAGATTCCGCGAAATGGCTTGAAGCCATAAAATCTGAGATAGGATCCATGTATGAGAACAAAGTATGGACTTTGGTTGACTTGCTCGATGATCACCAAGCCATGTTAAATAAATGGATCTTCAAGAGGAAGACAGACAATGATAGTAGTGTTACTATCTACTAAGCTCGACTTGTCACAAAAAGGTTTTTTGACAAGTTCAAGGTGTTGAATACGATGAGATTTTCTCACTCATATCGATGCTTAAGTCTGTCTGAATCATGTTAGCAATTGCCACATTTTATTAAATCTGGCAAATGAATGTCAAAACTGCATTCCTTAATGCTTTTCTTAAAGAAGAGTTGTATATGATGCAACCAGAAGGTTTTGTAAATCCTAAAGATGCTAACAAAATGTGCAAGCTCTAGCAATCCATCTATGGACTGGTGCAAGCATCTCGGAGTTGGAATATAAGCTTTGATGAGTTGATCAAAGCATATGATTTTATACAGACTTTTGGAGAAGCATGTATTTACAATAAAGTGAGTGGGAGCACTACAACATTTCTCATAAGTATATGTGAATGACATATTGTTGATCGGAAATAATGTATAATTATTCTGCAAAGCATAAAGGAGTGTTTGAAAGGAGTTTTTCAAAGAAAGACCTCGGTGAAGCTACTTACACATTGAGCATCAAGATCTATAGAGATAGATCAGGACGCTTGATAAGATTTTTCAATGAGTACATACCTTGACAAGATTTTGAAGTAGTTCAAAATGGAACAGTCAAAGAAAGAGTTCTTTCATGTGTTGCAAGGTGTGAAGTTGAGTAAGACTCAAAACCCGACCATGGCGGAAAATAGAAAGAGAATGAAAAGTCATTCCCTATGCCTCAGTCATAGGTTCGATAAAGTATGCTATGCTGTGTACCAGACCTATTGTATACCTTGCTCCGATTTTTGCAAAGGAATAAAATTTTGATCTAAGAGTAGATCACTGGACAGAGGTCAAGAATATCCTTAGTGAGGACTAAGGACATGTTTCTCGATTATGGAGGTGATAAAAGAGTTTGTCATAAAGAGTTACATCGATGCAAGCTTTTACACCGATCCAGATGACTCTAAGTCTCAATCTGGATACATATTGAAAGTGGGAGCAGTTAGCTAGAGTAGCTCCGTGCAGAGCATTGTAGACACAGAATATCTGCAAAATACATACGGCTCTGAATGTGACAGACCCGTTGACTAAAATTCTCTCACGAGCAAAATATGATCATACCTTAGTACTCTTTGGGTGTTAATCACATAGCGATGTGAACTAGATTATTGACTCTAGTAAACCCTTCGGGTGTTGGTCACATGACGATATGAACTATGGGTGTTAATCACATACAGATGTGAATATAGGTGTTGAATCACATGATGATGTGAACTAGATTATTGACTCCAGTGCAAGTGGGAGACTGAAGGAAATATGCCCTAGAGGCAATAATAAAGTTATTATTTATTTCCTTATATCATGATAAATGTTTATTATTCATGCTAGAATTGTATTAACCAGAAACATAATACATGTGTGAATACATAGACAAACAGATTGTCACTAGTATGCCTCTACTTGACTAGCTCATTAATCAAAGATGGTTATGTTTCCTAGCCATAGACATGAGTTCTCATTTGATTAACGGGATCACATCATTAGGAGAATGATGTGATTGACATGACCCATTCCATTAGCTTAGCACACGATCGTTTAGTATATTGCTATTGCTTTCTTCATGACTTATGCATGTTCCTATGACTATGAGATTATGCAACTCCCATTTACCAGAGGAACACTTTGTGTGCTACCAAACGTCACAACGTAACTGGGTGATTATAAAGGTGCTCTATAGGTGTCTCTAAAGGTACTTGTTGGGTTGGCATATTTCGAGATTAGGATTTGTCACTCCGATTGTCGGAGAGGTATCTCTGGGCCCACTCAGTAATGCACATCACTATAAGCCTTGCAAGCATTGCAGCTAATGAGTTAGTTGCGGGATGATGTATTACGGAACGAGTAAAGAGAGTTGCCGGTAACGAGATTGAACTAGGTATTGAGATACCGACGATCGAATCTCGGGCAAGTAACATACCGATGACAAAGGGAACAACGTATGTTGTTATGCGGTCTGACCGATAAAGATCTTCGTAGAATATGTAGGAGCCAATATGGGCATCCTGGTCCCGCTATTGGTTATTGACAAGAGAGGCATCTCGGTCATGTCTACATAGTTCTCGAACCCGTAGGGTCCGCACGCTTAACGTTCGTTGACGATATAGTACTATGAGTTATGTATGTTTGTGACCGAATGTTGTTCGGAGTCCCGGATAAGATCACGAACATGACGAGGAGCTCCGGAATGGTCCGGAGGTAAAGATTCATATATTGTATGATATGGTTAGGCCAAGGGTTCGGGCCCACGGGGCTGTAAGTCGGTGCAAAAGGAGTTTTGCGGAGGCCAGGGGGCCAAACGCCGGAGACCCTGGCGTCTGGCCCTGGGCCAGACGCCGAGGCCCATGGCGTCTGGGCCAGACGCCAAGGATTGTGGCATTTGGTCCTGGAGTCCGAGTGGGACTCTTGCCTTTCGGGCAAAACCGACTTTGAGGAGGCTTTTGCTCCAAGTTTCGACCCCAGGGCTCAACATATAAATAGAGGGGCATGGCTAGCACCAAAGACACATCAAGAAACACCAAGCCATGTGCCGGCAACCCCGTCCCCTCTAGTTTATCCTCCGTCATAGTTTCCGTAGTGCTTAGGCGAAGCCCTGCGGAGATTGTTCTTCACCAACACCGTCACCACGCCGTCGTGCTGCCGGAACTCATCTACTACTTCGCCCCTCTTGCTGGATCGAGAAGGCGAGGACATCACTGAGCCGAACGTGTGCAGAACTCGGAGGTGCCGTGCTTTCGGTGCTAGGATCGGTCGGATCTTGAAGATGTACGACTACATCAACCGCGTTGATATAACGCTTCCGCTTAGCGATCTTCAAGGGTGTGAAGATACACTCCCCCTCTCGTTGCTATGCGTCACCATGATCTTGTGTGTGCGTAGGATTTTTTTTGAAATTACTACGTTCCCCAACACCCGATTCTTCCGAACTATTCTTTATCTTCAGTCGTCGGTCTTGAAAACTGGTTCAAGTAATCTTCCCATCTTCGATCTTGAGGATCGCCGGAATGAATCCAAAGAGTTTACACGTCGGGTATCTGAGGAGCCCTTGAAGTCTTTGGCCTTTATTAATGCCTTGTTATTTTTATTCCACATCTCGGGTTTGAAATTGTTCCCGTGCGGTGATGTCCTCTTGCATCCGAACTCCAACGCCGGACTGCTTCCGAGGTATCTTTTGCAGCCGAGCACCAACGCTGGACCGCTTCCGAGCTCCAACACCGGAATGTATCCGAGCTCCAATGCCGGAATGTATCTAAGCTCCAACGCCGGAATGTATCCAGCTCTAACGCCGGACTATGTCCGAGCTCCAACACCGGACTTTATCCAAGGTGTCATAGATCACCTTGGTTCAAAAAGGTTGCGGGAGTTTAGTGAGCTTAATGCCGGAAATGCCCTCTATGGAGCCAGCCACTTGCATCCGAGCTATATCCGAAATGCTTTCGAGGTGGATCAGCACCTCGGTCATGGCCTGATTGTTTGCGGCTTTTATTTCCGATGCATGCAAAGTTATTTGCTGTTAATATGTATAACTAGTAGCCCTCAAGGTGTGTGTCGGTCTAAAACCCGAGATGCACCTGAAGGATGACATAATACCGCTGATCCCAGTAGCCCCTGAGACTCAGGTTGATTCGCAAAATCGGCATGAGGATCAATTCCCAGCTCGGCAACATACTTAGGAATAGAAACACGGTGTGCAAAGTCCTCGAGACTCAGGTTGGGTGCGGCATACCAACCTGAGGATAATAATCTCCTCGAAAACTATATTGCATTTTAAATTTTCTGCATTGGATTGTCAATGTAGTAGCCCCCAAGACACTGGTCGGGTGGCAACACCAGATCACGGGATCAATGTGCCCTTTTAATATTTGTAATTAATAAGCCCGAAGCCCAGTAGCCCCCCAGCCTTAATACGGGCACGGGAGGCCGAATTAAGGATCAATATCCATAGTAAAATCACAAATTATATGTAATGACTCTATGTATTCAAGTACTTTATGTCATTAATGCTCGGATCTGCATTGTACAAAACTTTGTTGACCGACCATCGGCTTCAACCTCCTCGGCCAGCAGCCGAGGGCAAAGATTTACGGCAAACAACGCAATCTGGCCATACGGTTTTATAAACAAAGGTACGTGGAGAGAGATGTTATATTATTGTTTAACATAATAAACATCGTCCAAAGAAAATAGTCCCACTATCGGTTCCTTTCTTTGGGTTGTCATGCTAAGCATGATCATGAAACCTCAGCTCCGATCAATGTGGCAGGAAAATACTGAGGATTTAGTTTGGGGAAAGCTTCCAAACTCTATGGTCTAAATGAACTCAAATTTTCACTTCCGTTGCGATCGTTTATAATCTGAAAGTGGCCCATCATCGGCTTCTATCCCATTGTAGATGCTATGCAGGGTGTTTCCGTAATGACAAACAACCCTTAGTCGATGTCTCGGTGCCCGAAGGTGGTTGTGTTGGCGGAAATGAGGCAATCAGATATGTGGGCTTTAGAACTTTCACTTAGTCATAGGAGCTTAAAGTTGGGAGGCCAGCAAGTAGCCTCCCGGTTAGTGTTCGGCGACAACTGAGGGCAAGACGTAAACACTTCGGCCAATGTTATGAACGACCCTTCATTTAATACAGTCATCGGACCACTGACCAATTTACGCTTATTGTGATAGTCAGTTTTTGGCTTTCTCCACTAAGGTGCTTAACCATGCGAGCTGGAAGCACAATCGCAGTGGTTCTCCCTTCGCACACCTAGCCGAACAAAGCGAAACGTAGGAGGCAAGCACAGGAGCCGGGCAACCCAACTATTGACCGAAGACACAATTCGAAACTGATGCATATATAGCAATATCCGAGAATTTTTGTCGAATCTCTAAAGGTGTCCGGTGTTGCACTGCGAGACTTATGCGGAAAACACACAAATAGTTGAAAAGTGCCATAGGATTGGAAAACCAAAAAACGTCAGTAAAAACTCGACGTCCGAACTAGATCAATTGTTCGGTGCCAATCAGAAAATTGGGCTTAGAAAAAATTGTGCTTCTGTCGTGCTTTAACATGACACACCCTATCTCAAGACTTCAAGCGGGTCATCCTACGGCTTCAACCTCCTATCCCGAAGGCGGAGTAATTCTCGTTAGGCCAGTTCAGAAAACTTTAGCGGCTTTGAGAGAGAAATTAGGCTCCCTGGCTATTGACCACACACTCGCGTCGAAAAAAGGAGTGATAGAAAAAAGACTTTGCAATGACTAAGAACAAGAACACTTATTATAAAACAACTCACATAAATTTAAGAGCCCCCGAGTGACTTGGGTAAAAGAATTTTATGTATAATGATTGTATGTACTGAAGTACTTATATCATATATGTGTTCACCCGAACTTTAAACGCGTCTTAACCGACCGTCGGCTTCTCCCTCTTCGGTCAAGGGCCGAAAAGTGTTATGTACTCCACCTTTCGAGAATATCGACGATGTTTCCGATAACCAGGCAATCAGGCCATAAGGCTGTAACAGACAAAGTGCGCTCAAGGAACTTATGCTATATTACTGACAAAGTGTAAGAAGCATCTTCGAAGAAAATAGTACCTCCACCGATACCTTTCTTCGGTTGCTCATTGTTACTTATGAGACTTGTGCAATAGATTTTTTATACTCATGAGTTCCGTTGTGTGCCGACCATCATTGAAAACAATAAGAGCGCTAGCTTTCGGCTTCACCCAGTTTGAGGCCCGAGCTCGGATGACCCGATCATGATAATTGCAGAGGTGCTTCCTTTACTCCCTAGCCGAACAATCGGGAACGTAGGGGTAAACACAAGAGCAAGGCAACCCAGCTTGCAAATCGCTTAAGTCAACATGGTGCATATTGTGGCATAATACACGAACAAGGAAGGAAGCCGTAGAAGTTTATCATTTGCAAGAGGAAAGGCTTCATAAAGGAAGCCCCCAAGTAAATGGGGTATTTGAATTTGTGTGTCACAAACAAAGTTTGGACAAGGAAGTTTTTCACAAACAATTTTTTGCTAAAAAAGGTAAAATGCTTGGTCGGACCGAACAAAATTGAAAACTGAAAGTCTTTGAGCATGGAAGCAACTTAGCTGGTTAATGTGCTCGGTATTGACGAGGTCCGGACTTATGGTGGGACGAAGACATAGACCTTAGCTTGGCCGAGGTCCCAGCCCCCAAGCCGGTTCTGGAGTGTCCATAAAAGAGCTCGGCTTGACGAAGTGGCGACATAGTGCGGTTGGCATGTTGAGGAGCAGCCCCCGGTCCAGCCGGGCTGATGGAGCTGGTCGACTGATGATGCCAGAGTCCCTGTAGTAGGTTTGATGAAGAGCCGGCAAAGCCCCCGGTCTAGCCGAGGTGACACGATAGGTCGGCGAGGCAACAATAGAAACCCCACATCAGCATGTCGGTACGCCGAAGTGACAGCGCTGCCCGACCCGAATCATTTACCTGTGCACAAAAAATAGCGCAGAACAAAAGTAACAACAAGTAATGATAATAGTAATATACTTTTTCTAAAAAAAGTTCTTCTACTTAATTAACTTAAGTGAAGTAAATAGTTAAATAAAAATGGCCTGCGCGCCAAGGTCGGCGCGGCGGAGTGGCCGCACGGAGATGTCGGCAGAGGGATGCGAGTCGAGGTGACGCCCGAACTTAGTCAATACAGGCGGAATGAGTACGTCGGCTCGCCATGCATGAAGTAGCACAAGACAGGTAATAATAATAAAGTAAAAATAAAATTTACAGAATTATTTATGCAAAATAAATTATTAAAAGAGAGGTGGCCTCGCGCGAGGCCATTGTCGACACAGGGCATCGGTGCAGCGAGGTGACAAAATCCGGATTTGGACGGTCGCCCGAATTACGGATGCAATGCGCGCGGGGCCGCGATGGCATATCGGATCGCCCCGAAACGGGGGCTGCAACGTAGACCTGATTGCAAAACCTGCAAGACCAAGAGTCGCTGACTAGCAGAAAATATTTTTTGAAATATTATTAATATGCACATCGCGAATAACTAGAAGGATTGCACCTGATGATTTATCCGACGATGTCGGAACTGGTGGCAGACAAGATGATCATGGACGAGGGACGTCCAGGCCGCGTGTGGGCAGAAGAATCAATATTCGATCAACGTATCTTGTCCACCATTAACTTTCCTGCATACATAATGCAGTGCAGGACAGAAAAAAATCCATTGTATAATTTATTTATGCAAAATAAATAATTTGAGAAATATAGTCTGGGCGCTGAGGTCCGCTTGTGAGAGCAGTGACGCGACGGTGCGGATGCAGCTCGGTCCGAATACGCGGGATGGCGATGCTGTTGTGGTGCGCTCCGGACTTGCAGGGCGACAATACTGACATGACACAATGAAGCTACAAGAATTTTGGCCTGGAGCGCCGGCGAGATGCCTTCCAGGTCGGGGCGATGGAGCGCCATGGCCTCACGTCCGAGTCACAGACGCACAGTCCGCCGTATCATGGATATGAAGACAGCCTGGTTGTGTACAAAGTACGTGAGAAGCCAAAAAGCTGACAGAGAGCTTTATGTGGATTAGAATTCAAAGTGTGCGGGTACTAATTGTTTGATGAATAGTATGTCTTGGCAGTAGCCAACAACCTTGATACTCCCTCTATAAACTAATATAAAAGCATTTAGATCACTAAAATAGTGATTTAAACGCTCTTATATTAGTTTACGGAGGGAGTACTTATATAATTTAATTTAAAGCAATGAGATAGAGAGGATCTCCCTAGTGGATGACACCGAGTGGAAATCTCCTCGGCTCCGCGTGCACTTCTTCGCGCGAGTACTTGAGTGCTATACGTCCTTCTGCCCTAGGCTACCGCCGCATGAAGCTCGGCTGTTTTTTTATTTTGTGTTGGCTGTCTGTAGTAGATCCTCCAGCCCTAGGTTGCCGGTGGCCGCCGCACAGCCCGGATCAGATGTACTAGTTGGCGGCGCTGTTAAGAATTTCTCCATCTGCAAAGAGAGTTGTACGACGTGGCAGCAACGATTTTGCAAAGTAGATAATTTACGTCTGAATAGATCTAGCTGAAAAAAATATCACCTGATCATCACATCAATCCATGATGATCACCCAGCAGGCTCTCAATGAAAGCACTAATATCGGTGTCAAAACTGGCGGATCTCGTAGTAGGGGTCCTAAGTTAGGCGTCTTGGAGCGATGGTAACATGGACACGGGGTTTACCCAGCTTCGGTGTCAGGGGTTGGGTGCGACATATGCCAAGGGATGGCTTATCATGGTGGGAGCGAGTAGAACGTCGCCGGTGCCCGGAAGCGGGATAAGGCGTAGACACGAACGCCGGCGTACCTTACCCAGGTTGGGGGCTCTCCTTGGAGATAATACCCCTACTCCTGCTCTGCGGGGTCTCTGCATGATCACTAAGGCACTAGTAAGTACAAGTTGCTCCTTGAGCCGTGTGCTAGAGGTTGAAGGAGGCAGGGCTATCTCTCTTCTTCCTCTAGGTATGAGTCTAGGTCTATCAGGTTCGGAACCCTTTGCATGGGTGCCCTGGGGGGTTTATATAGGCCTACCCCCCAGGGGTACAATGGTAACTCGGCCGGGTGCTGGGCCTGACTGTCAGCATCTCTGGTCGTCGGCTTCTCCGCCGGCAGCTGGGGCCCACCGCCTGGCGGACCCTCCGACCTGTCCGATACGAAGCCGACAGACTGCGTCCGCCGCTGGCGGGTCTGGTTGGTGGCTGATCACTGTAGCCATGGTGCTAATGACGCGGGCTTGGTCAGGGGAGCGTGGCTACAGTCCCGCCGCCTGGTGGAAGATCACTGTAGCCACACCATCCCCCGTCTAGTTGATGTCATGCTGCCCTTGGGGGAGGGTCCGGCCGCCTGCTGGGGGCCGGCCTCCCGTAGTTCCGACTGGTCCAGTGTCAGCCGTCTTCTGGGCTTTCCCTGCCTAGTAGGGCCCGCCGCCTACGGGCCGTACCGACAGGCCGTCGTGGGAATAGGGCTTCGTCGGTCAGTAGTGGCGTAAAGGGGAAATGGCAACAGTGCCACGTCGTGCGGGGATCTCAGCCGGTATGGGACACTGTAGCCACGCCAATCCCGGGATCCGGGGGTACAGGGCTACGCTGTAACTTCACCCTGTCTCATCTCCTTGATGAGGGGCACAGACTCTGAGGACGCCTGGTGGCCGCCTGCTAGAGGCCAGCCTCTCTGGAGGCCGTCTACTAGGAGGCGGCTTGTCTTGGTGCCATCTGCTGGCGCTAGGCCGCCTTCGGGGAGCCGGCCGTTCAGGCCACCCGACCACCAAAAGGCAGCGCTACATTCTGGAGTGTTGTGGGTTGAAACCGACCTAAAGTCTTAGAAAGCTCAGGGACTCGGGTGCGCCTACCCGTGGCCCAATACTCCAACAGTAGTCCCTGAAGCCGGCGAGGTGCCGCGGCCGATCGGTCGTGAAGCCTCGGTGGCTTCCCTCCTTACCGCGCTCCGGTGGAATGCTCGGTCTGCCTTGTGGAGTTCCGACTGCTTGGAACTGTTTTGACAAAGCGGACCCGTTCGTTGATTTTGAATGCCGAGGCGGGAAACAGGTGGCGTGCCTGCTAAGCTTCCTCAGGCATGCCGCGCGCCACGCGCGCGCCACGTGGCGTGCGTCAGCCCGGCCAGCCTGCCACCCCACGCTCTGATGGGACGTGACAAAGGGCCTGGCCCGCCACTACCCTGCCTCGGCGCGCGGGCGGATCCGCTGTGGTCGAGCCGGGCGGTTGCGATTCCCGCGGGAGTTACTGCGCAGTAACCCCGCAGAGTAATCAGGGGGGAGCGTGGGGTCGTGGGCGCAATTAATCCCACAATCCCCACGTCCCGTCCCCTTGGCTTCGCCGCTCGGGGGCTATAAGTAGGGGCGACGGGGGAGTGAAGGAGCCCGGCGAAGATGATGATGAGGACGAGCCGCGTCCTGCGCGGGGTGCTGCCAACGCCGGCACGGGCCCCTCCACTAGGCCGGTCGCTCGAGGCGGCAAGCGCAAGCGGAAGCAGGGCGCCGTCCTGTTCGGCAGTGCCCCGAAGAAGCCCAAGAATCCGACCACCGTGACCAGGCGGAAGGAGGCCGCAGCGAAGGCGGCCAAGTTCCATAAGTTGCCAAAGGCGCCACCCATGGTTTCGACGTAAGTGCCTTTTTCTGTCCATTCTTTAGGTTCTTTCTTAGTGATTTGGGCTGAGACCCCTTTGCTTCGTTTCCTGTCTCAGAGCCCCACTCACCCTCGACAAGTCAGCTGCCGCTTCTGTCATCAGGTCGGCGGAGACCTCCGCCACCACCCGGCGAATCGATCCAGCCGCCGACCTCCGGGAGGCGCAGGAACAAAACGCACGGGAGGTGCATGAGAAGTGGGAAGCCGCCCACCTGAAGAAGGCGGAGGCCCACAAGGCGGCAGCGTCTGTTCTGTTGAAGCTGGTGGAGGCGGAAGCTGTGGCTGCAGAGAAGGAGCGGCTGGCGGAGGGCAGGCGCCACCAGGAGCCACTGGTCGTCACTCCCTTGAGCTCCGCGCCACCTCCACAAAAATTCGTGGCGTCGACCGGGGAAGTCGGTGCCGAGCACCCGGTCATGGAGAGGGAAGGCGACGATGTCGTCATGCCGGATGTTATCATGCCTCCGCCACCACCGACTATCGAAGAGAGGGACGAGCAGCCGGACGCCTCGCCAGCACCACCAGCCGGGGATGAGGTGGTAACGGGCCCAACTCCTGAGGCCCGTACGCCCGTGCGCCGCCGTCTTGCCAGGGCAGCCTCAGTACCGCAAACACTGGAGGCCGGTGCCGAGACCTCGTCCGCTCCCGACACCGAAGCGACCAATGTCGCGCCCTCCGGCTGGATGCGTGGAGGCGGAACGGGGGCGTTGAACCAGGGGCCCTCGATGTTCAGGCGAAGTTCCGGCCCGAAGCCTAAGCCCTCAAGCGGTGCAACGAGGCATTCCTGAGCTCGCGTGCGGCCATCCGGGTATGCTTCTGCTCTCTTTGTTTTGTTCTTCTTATTCCTTGGTGGGGGCGCGCTGGCGCACCTACTGGGTGTAGTCCCCAGGTTCCGGGCCGGCTGCTGAGCAGGCGGTCCAGAATCTTAACTTTGTAGGGGCAGCGTGCTAACTCCTTCTGGCATCTGTTGTCACAGGATTACCACAATCTTCGTGCGGCCACCTTCAACTCCAGAGTCCGGGAGCTGGAGAGGCAGACCGCCCACTTGTCGAAGAGCCGGAGTAAGTATGGTTTTCCTTTCCTGCGGTGGCGCGCTGGCGCACCCGCGTGCTATAGTCCCCGAGGTTCGGGCCGACTGCAAAGCAGTCGGGCCAAATCTCCCCGGGGAATGTATTTCTTTATTTGATTGCTGGTAGCTTCTGTCTTCTGCGGGGGCACGCTGGTGCACCCGCGGGCTGTAGTCCCCGAGATCGGGGCAGACTGCTGAGCAGTCGGGCTGGATCTCCCCAGCGACCGCATTCCTTCCTTGTCTAATTTTTGACATCTTTTTCCTTTCTTCTCTCTTGGCAGAGGCCAACGCAAGCTTTTAGCAGCAGCTAGGCGAGGCCAACACCGTGCTGCGCGTCAAGGAGGCGGAGTGCATCAAGCTGGCCGAGGAGCGGGACCGACTGGTCACGCAACTGGCGGAGCAGACAGAGCGCCTCCACACGGCTCAACGGGAGGCGAAGACGAAGGAGACCGACCTCCTTGCTGAATTTGAGGTCGAGCGCTCCGTCTGGGCCGACAAGGAGCCTCAGCTGACTGCCGTCTTTGGCAGTATTGAGGACATGGTTGATGGTACGCCTCCTTTCTTTTCTTTCTTTGAGCTGCTGGCCTCCCCCTGGGCCGACCATCTGTTTTAACTTCTGTCTTCTTTGTTCTTTCACCCGAGCAGACTTCTTCTCGGGCCACTCTATTGCCGCCAACTAGGCTATCGAGGCTTCTCGTGAGGAGCGGAGGGCGGAGGGCGCGCAGATTGCCGCCAACGCCCCACGGAATCTTAACGAGGAGCTTCTCAACATCCAGACCCACCTTCAGCCGGCCCACCAGATGTTGCACCGACTTCAGTGTCTCGGAGCTCAGGCGATCTCCGCCCTTTGGCTAGGCGTTCCAGCTCCGCGCACACCTAGTCGGACTGCCGATTGGCTGGAGGTGGTGGCCGGCCCCCTGGAGGCCTGGAAGGGTTCTCCAGCTCAGGCCGGAGCCCCCCGAGCTCTGGAGTTCATCAGGGCATGGTACCCTGGGCTAGATCTAGCCCAGCTGACGACGCTCCGATAGGAGGCGCTGGAGGAGCTGGTGGCGGTTGAGGGCGAGCTTGTCAAGCGGGTGGTGGTGATCGCCGAGTACACCGACACCAGTGCCTTCATCCCCGAGCTGGCTGAAGATGGCGCCGAGGTACCGCCGGAGTTCTTTGGGCTGAATCCCGAAGACGGCGAGGACTCGGACGAGGTGATTGACTCCAGCGATGAAGGGAAGGAAACGGAGGACAGCGAAGAGGACGTGCCGGAGGTCGAAGGGACGGCCAGCCTCAGCCTGACCGTGCCTCGAGCAACGATCCATGCTCGGGTGCACCGACCGCTGCCGAAGGCGACCAGGCGGACACCAACCAGCCGTCCACTCTACCAGCCGGCGCCGACAACTCTGCTGTCTAGCCATCCGGTGCCCCCGCTGGAGCTGCCGACTCGACCGCCCTGCCGGAGCCCTCTGCCGCTCCTTAGGGCATCGCATTTACTTTCTGTTTTAATCGTTCTGGACAAAACTTGTTAAATTTGCACAATTCCACCCGTGGGGTGTATTTCAAACTTTGTTGAATGCTGGCCCAGGGGCCTTTTGCTATGTAAATATGCTTTAAGTGCCGACTTCAAGCTTTTCTTGCTTTCTACCCTTTGCCTTCTTTCCTTGCCGCCCTCCCTTAGCTATCCCTTGGACAGTCGAACAACCGCTTTGCGGATTGTGGCTGGGCCAAGTGCTTAGCTACTTTTGGGAGGGTAAGTACTTAGCCGGTTAGAGCATTGTCAAGAAAAGTAGGAGCCGGTCGGCCGACTGCTCAGCAACCGGTCGAGTAGGTGGGGTGCCGGCTTCAGCTATGTGCGCCTTTTTTCCTTAGCCATTTTTTTGTATGGGCACCTTTCTTGCAACTCCTGTCGGCCGTTCAGTCGCTCTGCGAGCTGCGGCTTCTGATAGGAGAAGTTTGCTGGTGCCGACAGACTACTTGTTCGACTGCAGGAAGCGGCACACAGTAGAAGGCGGCGAGCCCACGGGCCGATTAGTCGGGCCCGGTGCCAGGCGGAATAATTAAATAACACATTTGTGGGCACAATTCTTATCTTAAGATAAAAGAGGGTAGTCCCCGAGTTCTTCTCGGGGGACCCAGAGTCTTCGTACTTAATACAAAAGGTAGCGTGATACATACAACTTTTAACTGTAAAATCTTCGGAGGAGGTTAGCATTCCATGGCCTCTCCGTCTCCTTGCCTGAGTCGTCTCTTTTGCGTGCTCTGGGCTTCTGAGCATCGATCAGATAGTAGGAATCGTTTCCCAGCACTTTACTGATGATGAACGGGCCTTCCCAAGGCGTCGAGAGCTTGTGCTGGCCGGCCGTTCGCTGGATCAGCCGGAGCACAAGGTCTCCTTCTTGGAATGATCTTGGCTTGACCTTGCGATTGTAGTATCGGTGAAGACTCTACTGGTAGATGGCAGACCGGCTGAGTGCCAATAGCCGGCCTTCTTCCAGCAAGTCGACGCCATCCTCTCGTGCTTCTTTGGCTTCCTCCTCGGTGTACATGGTGACTCGAGGGGAGTCAAATTCTATGTCCATGGGGATGACGGCTTCGGCACCGTAGACGAGGAAGAATGGCGTGAAGCTGGTTGACTTGTTCGGAGTTGTACGCAAGCTTCAGAGTACGGTCGTCAGCTCCTCGAGCCAGCAGCCGGCCGAACACTCTAGAGGCTCGACAAGTCAGGGCTTGATGCTGGACAAAATTAGGCCGTTTGCTCGCTCCACTTGGCCATTTGACTGCAGATTGGCAACGGATGCTAAGTCCAGTCGGATGCCCTATGTTGCGCAGAAACGGGCCAAGGCTCCCTTAGCGAAGTTTGTGCCATTGTCGGTGATGATGCTGTGTGGTACGCCATACCATGTGGTGATGTCGGCGATGAAGGTCACGGCAGTCGGCCCATTCAACTTCTTGATTGGTTTTGCTTCTATCCACTTGGTGAACTTGTCCACATCGACAAGTAAATGAGTCATGCCACCACGAGCCGTCTTGAATGGTCCCACCATGTCCAGGCCCCAAACGGCAAGGGGCCAGGCGATAGGAATAGTCTTCAGTGCAGAAGCCGGCAGATGTGGCTTGGAGCGGAACTTCTGGCACCCTTGACACTTCTGGACCAATTCTTTGGCTTCTTCTAGAGCAGTCGGCCAGAAGAAACCATGGCGTAAAGCCTTGGCAACAAGTGATCTTGAAGCCGCGTGGTGACCGCATTCGCCTTGGTGGATATCCCTGAGGATTGCTTGGCCTTTGTCTGGCTCCACGCAGCGCTGATAAACGCCAGTGACACTTCGCCGCACCAGCCCTCTGTTGACGATGGTGTAAGCTACTGCCCGCCGTTGCACTTGTCGGGCCGAGATCTCGTCAGTCGGCAACTCTTTGTTCACCAGAAATTTGAGAATTGGTTGGGCCCAGGATGGTGCTGCTATTTCTTCGACTGCTACGACTGCAACTTGTATAAGGGCGGTTGGGCCAGGAGGCGGTGGGTTGGTTGCTGCTGCCGCCTGCTGAACTGGAGAAGTCCCCGGGCCGACTGCTGCAGTCCCCAGGCCAGGCTCTGGAGTCCCCAGGCTGGGTGCGGCTGCTGCAGTCCCCGGGCCGCCTGCCGAAATCCCCGTGCCGGCTTCTGGGACCCTCAAGTCGGATCCGACTTCTTTGGGATGGGCCGACATGAAGATGGAATCTGATTCTAGTGATGGCCTGATAGACGGTTTGAGAAGGCGACGCAGGGCGACGCCAGCTGGTATTGCTTGTCGGGTGGAGCCAATCCGTGCCAGGGCATCTACTTGCTCGTTGCCGTTTCTTGGCACATGGAGGAACTCACACCCTTCAAAATATCCACTGAGTTGCTGTATGAAGAAGCGGTAGCTTGCCATATTTGCATCCTTGGCGTCCTAGTCGCCAGATGACTGCTAGACCACCAAGTCGGAATCACCATAACACAGGATCCGGCGAATGCCGAGTTCCTTGGCAAGCCGGAGCCCGTGTATGAGTGCTTCATATTTGGCTACGTTGTTGGAGGCGGCAAAGTGGATCTGCAGCACGTATTTGAGCTTGTTGCCTTTGGGAGAGGTGAGGACAACGCCGGCTCCCAGACCGGTGTGCATTTTTGATCCATCAAAGTGCATCCGCCAATGAGTGGAGTCTGGCGCTGGCGGCAGGTACTAGGTCTCCGTCCAGTCTACGAGGAAGTCGGCCAACGCTTGTGACTTGATGGCGGTGCGAGGCTGGTAGTGGATGGTGTAGGGGGCCAGATCTATGGCCCACTTGGCCACTCGGCGAGGCATCTCGACTTCCAATGATCTCAGCAAGTGGAGCTGTGCAGACAACAGTAATTGGATGCTCTTGAAAGTAAGGCTTGAGCTTCTTGGCGGCAAAATGTACGCCATAGCACATCTTTTGATAGTGGGGGTAGTTTTGCTTGGAGGCAGACAGTACTTCACTCAAACAATACATCGTCCTCTGGACCGCCAGTGCCTTGCCTTCCTCCTTGCGTTCCACCACTATGACTATGCTGACCACCCGACTGGTGGCGGCGATGTAGAGGAGCATGGGCTCTTTATTAGTCGGAGCCGCCAGGTCAGGCGGGGTGGTTAACATTTTCTTGAGCTGTCGGAAGGCTTCGTCCGCCTTGTCGTTCCACTCAAAAAAGTGGTTTTCTTCATGAGCTGGTACAATGGGAGAGCCTTCTCGCGTAGCCGGCTGAGGAAGCGACTGATGGACGCTAGGCAACCGGTGAATTTTTGTACGTCCAACAGTCGGGTGGGAAATTCCATACTCTCAATTGCCTTGATCTTCACAGGGTTGCACTCTATGTTGCGCTCTGAGACCAGGAAGCCAAGAAGTTGGCCGGCTGGTACTCCAAAGAGGCATTTCTCCGAGTTGAGCTTGATTTGAAATCGACGCAGGTTCTCGAATGTCTCTTTGAGGTCTTCTAGTAGTGTGCCACACTTCTCCGTCTTCACCACCACATCATCCACGTAAATGTGGGTGTTTCTGCCGAGTTGCTTGAGGAGGCACTTCTGCATGCAACGCTGAAACGTGGCACCGACATTCCTCAAGCCGAACGTCATCGTCAGGTAGCAGAAGGCTCCGAATGGTGCGATGAAGGTGGTCTTCAGCCTGTCGGCCAGGTTCAGCTTGATCTGATGGTAGCCTGAGTAGGCATCCAAAAAACTCAGCAGCTTGCATCCGGCTGTGGAGTCTATCACTTGGTCGGTCCTTGGCAAGGCAAAGGGGTCTTTGGGGCAAGCTTTGTTGAGGCTGGTATAATCAATGCACATGTGCCATTGCTTGTTCTTCTTAAGCACAAGAACCGGGTTGGACAACCATTCTGGGAAGAACACCTCCATGATGAAGCCGACAGCTAGAAGCCGGGCTATTTCTTCTCCAACAACTCTTCTCTTTTCTTCCGACAGGCGGCGCAAGGGCTGCCTGACCGGCTTGACCTTAGGTCGGACGTGTAGCTTGTGCTTGGCAAAATCCATCGGGACACCCGGCATGTCCTTGGGGGACCATGCGAAGATGTCATGATTCTCACGGAGGAAATCGACGAGCTCGCCTTCCTATTTACTGTCAAGGTTTGTTCCGATGAGGGCATGCTTCTCCGGGTGCTCCGGGTCCAAGGGTATTTTCTTGGTTTCCTTCGCCGGCTTGAACGATCCTTCAACTTCCGACTCCTTGGGTGGTGGTGACATTTCTGGCGGCTTGCCTGCCAATGCCACAACCCTTTCCAGGAGCCGTTTCTCAGCTACAATCACAAGGGACTCGGCCAGTCGCCTGCTGTCTGCCGCGCAAGCGGATGATTTCCTGTAGTCTCCGCCTACGGTTATGATTCTCTTGGTAGCCAGCATCTTCATCTTGAGGTAAGCGTAGTGGGGGACCACCATGAACTTGGCCAGGGCAGGCCGGCCAAGCAGCGCATGGTACGGGCTCTCAAGGTCCACCACTTCAAACCAGATTGCCTCTCGGCGAAAATGATTTTTGTCCCCGAAGAGGACATTGATCTGGGTCTTGCCGATTGGTGAGCAGGAAAGGCCAGGAACTATGCCATGAAATACAGTCCAACTGGGTTGAAGTTGCTTCTGCTTGATTCCCAATTTCTCCATCGTGTCACGGTACAGGATGTTGCTCGCCTCTCCGTTGCAAGGGTGACATCCAAGACCAGGGCATAAGAACCGGGAGAAGGCATCACTTCTGGGTGGTTGACCCTGCTCCAGCTTATGGGCTTCTCTGACCAGTGCATAAACTCGGCGGCTCCAGTTGCTACTGCTTGCAGCTCTTGCTGCTGCTACCGTCTGCTGCGTCTGTCGTCAGCCACACTGGTGAACACGACATAGACTCCCTGCTCTTATGGATACTCGTCTTGTTTTGCTCCGACTGGCCGGACCGTCGGCTGATGGGGCGGAGGAGGCTGTGGACCGGCAGGCGGCGGAGGCAGGAGTCCATCTCCATTGGCGATTCGGGTAGGCCAATGGCACTTCTGGGTGGTGTGGTTGGACGGCTTCGCGCTGCTGTGGAACTTGCAAGGCGCATCAAGAGTCTGTTCTTATGAGAAGGCGGGCAACCAATTGGGCTTGCCGCCCTTCTGACTCTTAGGCGGAGGCTGCCCCTCCGGCTGCTGGTCTTCGACTGCTGCCACCTGCTGGCTTGCGGAAGCCGGATGTACAGCCTTGCGCTTGTTGTCGCTCTGCTGATGTCTCCGACTGGAGTCTCCTGCCGGGGCTCGAGAAGTCGGAGGGGCTATCTTGCCGGATGCATCGACTTGGATCTCCGCCTTCATGGAGGAGTCGGCAGTTGCGTATTTGTTGGCGATGATTAACAGTTCGTCGAGCGTCGTCGGCTCGTCGCAGAGGAGCCGGTGCTTGAGGAAGGTGCCCTCTCGGCACCCGACAGTGAAATACTCGATGTCCTGCACCTCGTGCACACCCTCGCAGGAGTTGCGCAGCTCGGCCCAGCACGTGAGGTAGTTGCGAGTCGATTCACTGGGCCCTTGGACGTACAAGGAGAGTTGTCGAGGCTTGGGAGGCCGCTTGTATGTGCTGGTGAAGTTGCAGACGAAAGCCTCGGTGAAATCAACCCAGCCGTTGATGCTGCGGGGCTTCAGGCTGTTAAGCCACGTTCGGGCTTTGCCCTGGAGCATGAGCGGGACGTACTTCACAGCAACATGCTTGTTGTCGTTCGCTATGCTGATGGCCATGGAGTAGTCGACCAGCCAGTCTTCCGGCTTCACGGAGCCGGTGTATTTGGGTGGTTCTCTTGGGAGGGTGAACCCTCGATGGAAGGGATCATCTCAGATTCGGGGGCCAAAACAGGGTGGACCCAACGCATCTTCTTCTTCTAGCGCCACGGAGCGATTGAGGCGGTCGATTCGGTGGCGGGCGTTGTTTTATCCGACTCCTTCTCGGCGGCCAAGGCGGTCGCCGAGTGTCGGGTGCATGACAGGTGGTGGGGTGGGATGCCTTTCTCCGCGGGGCTGAGGAGGAGGCGGATCGCCTCGCCGCTCCATGGCTCGAGGGCGGCCTTCGGCGTCGCACTCGATCGTGAGGCGAGTCCTACTGTGGCTGGCAGCCGGCTCATTGGCTTTGTTTCTGCGGACGTCACCAGTCGGCGTCCGAGATGTTGCACCATGATCTTGGCGAGGGGGCGGCTCGTTGTTCTGCCGGGTTGGTGCTTCGTCGCGGCAGTCGGCTTCGTGCTGCTCGGCGGCCGCGTCAAGGAGCTGCTGGACACGCTCCGTCATGTGGCGACGCTCGTCGCCTTCATACTTGTCCATCTCATCTGCCACCGCCTGGGCAGCTCGTATGTTTCCCGCTGGCGTGGCGTAGACGGGGCGTACTGCCCCGAACGCACCAGCGATGGCCACGCCGCGCAGCCGGATCGAGCCGGCGCGGCTAGGCCCTTCAGGAGCCGGCGTCCCGCCGACGGCCCGGTCGATCTCGAGCTGGTAGGCCTCCGAGAGGCGTCGCATGCTGGCCAGTCGGTTGGCGCTTTCGATGAGCTGGACGCGGTGTGCTTCCAGCGCCTCGGCGTCCGCATCGGCTGGGATGGGTGCTGACAAGTCTCGCATCGGGTGGGTCTCGAGTGCCTTCGTCCGAGTGCTCGCCGCTGTTGATGACAAGCACCTCTGTGACGGTGCTCCCGCCGCTGTGCTAGCGAGGAGGCGACTTGTCGTAGACCACCATGTTGGTGGGGAACGTGTCGAGCGACACCATGTCGGAGTCGACGATCATCGGGTCGGTGGAGCCAACAGACTCCAAATCGGCAGCAGGCTTGCTGGCGACATGGAGCTGGTCGAGGAGGCTGACGAGGCGGCTCTCCGGGTAGTTGGTGCCTGCGTCGGACGCAGGCTCGTCGGAGAGGTCGATCTCGCCGACGAGGTCGGCGAGGCAGCTGGCTGCGCAGGCGATCTCTATGCCACGCAACACGTCGAGGCAGACACCGTCGGGCGTGCTGGGCTGGTGGCGCAAGTCCGGAAGGAACAGGGTTCCCGTCCAGAGCAGATCTTCGGACGACGGTGCACCTCGCCTCACAGTGGGCGCCAAATGTGGGGGGTTGGGTGCGACATATGCCAAGGGATGGCTTATCATGGTGGGAGCGAGTAGAACGTCGCCGGTGCCCGGAAGCGGGATAAGGCGTAGACACGAACGCCGGCGTACCTTACCCAGGTTGGGGGCTCTCCTTGGAGATAATACCCCTACTCCTGCTCTGCGGGGTCTCCGCATGATCACTAAGGCACTAGTGAGTACAAGTTGCTCCTTGAGCAGTGTGCTAGAGGTTGAAGGAGGTAGGACTAGCTCTCTTCTTCCTCTAGGTATGAGTCTAGGTCTATCAGGTTCAGAACCCTTTGCATGGGTGCCCTGGGGGGTTTATATAGGCCTACCCCCCAGGGGTACAATGGTAACCCGGTCGGGTGCTGGGCCTGGCTGTCAGCGTCTCTGGTCGGCGGCTTCTCCTCCGGCAGCTGGGGCCCGCCGCTTGGCGGGCCCTCTGATCTGTCCGGTATGGAGCCGGCAGGCCGCGTCCGCCGCTGGTGGGTCTGGTTGGTGGCTGATCACTGTAGCCATGGTGCTAATGATGCGGGCTTGGTCAGGGGAGCGTGGCTACAGTCCCGCCTCCTGGTGGGAGATTACTGTAGCCACACCGCCCCCCATCTGGTTGATGTCATACTCCCCTTGGGGGAGGGTCCGGCCGCCTGCTGGGGGCCGGCCTCTCGTAGTTCTGACTGGTCCAGTGTCGGCCGTCTTCTGGGCTCTCCCTGTCCAGTAGGGCCCGCCGCCTGCGAGCCGTACCGACAGGCCATCGTGGGAACAGGGCTTCGCCGGTCAGTAGTGGCGTAAAGCGGAAATGGCAACAGTGCCACGTCGTGCGGGGATCTCAGCCGGTACAGGACACTGTAGCCACACCAATCCCAGGATCCGGGGGTACAGGGCTACGCTGTAGCGTCACCCTATCTCATCTCCTTGATGAGGGGCACAGACTCTAAGGACGCATGGTGGCCGCCTGCTAGAGGCCGGCCTCTCTGGAGGCCGTCTACTAGGAGGCGGCTTGTCTTGGTGCCGTCTGTTGGCGCTAGGCTGTCTTCGGGCAACCGACCGTTCGGGCCTGCCGGCCACCAGAAGGCGGCGCTACATTCTGGAGTCTTGTGGGTTGAAGCCGACCCAAAGTCTTAGAAAGCGAGGGACTCGGGTGCGCCTACCCGTGGCCCAATACTCCGACATTCGGGCTCTCTCGAAGAGATAATACCCTACATGCTGCTTTTGATTGTATTCATATGAGTGTAGTACAGAGTACATGTGTCTACCACAAGATTGTAGTAATGAATGTGAGATTGTCTATTGACTAGCCTGGCCTCGGTTTATATAATACACCGGAGGCCTAGGGTTTAGGAGAGTCCTTGTCTTGGGCGCCAAGTCTTGTGGAGTCTTCCTTGTATGAGGCAGGGGTTATCCGAACTGGCCCATGAGTATACGGCCATGGGGGTCCTCGGCCCAATCCAACTGATCGGGAGACAACGTGGCGAGTACCCCCTAGTCCAGGACACCGTCAGTCCGCACGCTTAATGTTCGATGACGATATGTATTATGAGTTATGTGTTTTTGATGACCGAAGTTTGTTCGGAGTCCTGGATGAGATCATGGACGTGACAAGGAGTCTCGAAATGGTCAATACATAAAAGTTGATATATTGGACCATGTTATTCGGACACCAGAAGTGTTTCGAGAAGTTTCGGGTAAAACCGAAGTGCTAGAGGGGTTACCGGAACCTCCCGGGGGAACAAATGGGCCACCATGGGCCTTAGTGGAGAGAGAGGAGGGCAGCCAAGGCAGCCCCCCTGGAGTCCGAATTGGACAAGGGAAGGGGGGCGGTGCCCCCTTTCCTACTCCCTCTCCTCCCCCCTCTCCCGTGAGGTGGACTCCTACTAGGACTTGGAGTCCTAGTAGGACTCCTCTCTCTCGGCGCGCCCAACAAGGGCCGGCCAGCCTCCCCCTCCCTCCTTTTATACGAGGGCAGGGGGCACCCTAGAACACACAAGTTTTCTCCCAACCGTGTGCAGTGCCCCCACTCCACAGTTACACACCTCGATCATACCATCGTAGTGCTTAGGCGAAGCCCTGCGCCGGTAGCATCATCATCACCATCGCCACGCCGTCGTGCTGACGGAACTCACCCTCGTCCTCAACTGCATCAAGAGCACAAGAGACTTCATCGATCTGAACGTGTGTTGAACACCGAGGTGCCATACATTTGGTACTTGGATCGGTTGAATCGTGAAGATGTTCGACTACAACAACCGTGTTATTGACACGCTTCTGCTTTCGGTCTACAAGGGTACGTGGACACACTCTCCCGTCTTGTTGCTATGCATCTCCTAGATAGATCTTGCGTGATCGTAGGATTTTTTTTGAAATTATTGCGTTCCCCAATAGTGGCATCCGAGCCAGGTCTGTGCGTAGATGTTTTATGCACGAGTAGAACACAAAGAGTTGTGGGCGATAATAGTCATACTGCTTACCAACAATGTCTTACTTTGATTCGGCGGTATTGTTGGATGAAGCGGCCCGGACCAACATTACATGACCGCGTTCATGAGACTGGTTCTACCGACGTGCTTTTGTACATAGGTGGCTGGCTGGTGTCTGTTTCTCCAACTTTAGTTGAATTGAGTTTGACTACGGTCGGTCCTTGTTGAAGGTTAAAACATCAGACTTGATGAAAAATCGTTGTGGTTTTGATGCGTAGGTAAGAGCGGTTCTTACTAGAAGCCCGTAGCAGCCACGTAAAACTTGCAACAACAAAGTACATGACATCTAACTTGTTTTTGCAGGTCATGTTGTGATGTGATATGGTCAAGACATGATGTGATTTGTTTTGTTAAAGTTATCGGCAACTGGCAGGAGCCTTATGGTTGTCTCTTTATTGCATAAGATGCAAGCGCCATATAATTGCTTTACTTTATCGCTATGCGATAGTAATAGTTGCAAAACCAATAGTTGGCGATACGTCCATGTGACGACACGTTGTTAGAGATGATGATGGCCATACCATGTCACATATTTTGATTGCATGTGATGTTTATCTTTTATGCTTCTTATTTTGCTTAGTACGGCGGTAGCATTATAAGATGATCCCTTACTAAAATTTCAAGGTATAAGTGTTCTCCCTGAGTATGCACTGTTGCGACAGTTCTTCGTGCTGAGACACCACGTCATGATCGGGTGTGATAGGCTCTACGTTCACATACAATGGGCGCAAGCCAGTTTTGCACATGCAGAATACTCGGGTTAAACTTGACGAGCCTAGCATATGCAGATATGGCCTCGGAACACTGGAGACCGAAAGGTCGAGCGTGAATCATATAGTAGATATGATCAACATAGAGATGTTCACATTGAAAACTACTCCATCTCACGTGATGATCAGACATGGTTTAGTTGATATGGATCACGTGATCATTTAGATGACTAGAGGCATGTCTATCTAAGTGGGAGTTCTTAAGTAATATGATTAATTGAACTTTAGTTCATCATGAACTTAGTCCTGATAGTATTTTGCAAATTATGTTGTAGATCAATAGCTCGCGTTGTAGCTTCCCTATGTTTTTTATATGTTCCTAGAGAAATCTAAGTTGAAAGATGTTAGTAGCAATGATGTGGACTGGGTTCGTGATCTGAGGTTTATCCTCATTGCTGCACAAAAAAAATTATGTCCTTGATGCACCACTAGGTGATAGACCTATTGCAGGAGCAGATGCAGACGTTATGAACGTTTGGCTAGCTCAATATGATGACTACTTGATTTAGTATACCATGCTTTACGGCTTAGAACCGGGACTTCAAAAATGTTTTGAACACCACGGAGCATATGAGATGTTCCAAGAGCTGAAATTGGTATTTCAGACTCATGCCCGTGTCGAGAGGTATGAAACATCAGACAAATACTTCGCCTAAAAGATGGAGGAGAATTGCTCAGCTAGTGAGCATGTGCTCAAATTGTCTGGATACTACAATCACTTGAATCAAGTGGGAGTTAATCTTCCAGTTAAGATAAGTGATTGACAGAGTTCTCTAGTCACCATCACCAGGTTATTGGAACTTCGTGATGAACTATAGTATGCAAGGGATGACGAAAAGATTCCTGAGCTCTTCTTGATGCTGAAATCAACGAAGGTAGAAATCAAGAAAGAGCATCAAGTGTTCATGATTGACAAGAACACTAGTTTCAAGAAAAGGGCAAATGGAAAGAAAGGGAACTTCAAATAGAATGGCAAGCAAGTTGTCACTCCCGTGAAGAAGCCCAAAGCTAGACCTAAGCCTGAAACTGAGTGCTTCTATTGTAAAGGAAATGGTCACTAGAAGGAGAACTACCCCAAATATTTGGTGAAAAAGAGGGATGGAATAGTGAACAAAGGTATATTTCATATACAGGTTATTGATGCGTACCTTGCTAGTGTTCATAGTAGCCCCTGGGTATTTGATACTTGTTCAGTTGCTAAGATTAGTAACTCGAAATAGGAGTTACAGAATTAGAGACTAGTTAAGGATGAAGTGACGATGTATGCATGGTTCCAAGATTGATATGATCATCATCGCACACTCCCTATAATTTCGGGATTAGTGTTGAACCTAAATAAATGTTATTTCGTGTTTGCATTGAGCATGAATATGATTAGATCATGTTTATTGCAATACAGTTATTCATTTAAGACAAATGATAATTGTTATTCTGTTTACATGAATAAAACCTTCTATGGTCATACACCCAATATTGATGGTTTATTGAATCTCGGTCGTAGTGATACACATATTCATAATATTGATGCCAAAAGATGCAAAATTGATAATGATAGTGCAACTTATTTGTGGCACTCCCGTTTGGGTCATATCGGTGTAAAGCGCATGAAGAAACTCCATAAAGATGGACTTTCGGAATCACTTGATTATGAATCATTTGATACTTGTGAACCGTGCCTTCTGAGCAAGATGACTAAAACTCTGTTCTCTGGAACAATGGAACAAGCTAATGACTTATTGGAAATAATACATACCGATGTATGCAGTCCAATGAGTGTTGTGGCTCGTGGCAGGTACCATTATTTTCTGACCTTAAGTAGATATGGGTATATCTTCTTAATGAAACACAAGTCTGAAACATTTGAAAAGTTCAAAGAATTTCAGAGTGAAGTGGAGAATCATCGTAACAAGAAGATAAAGTTTCTATGATCTGATCGTGGAGGAGAATTTTTGAGTTACGAGTTTGGCCTTCATTTAAAACAATGTGGAATAGTTTCACATCTCATGCCACCTGGAACACCACAGCGAAATGGTGTGTCCGTATGTCGTAACCGCACTTTATTAGATATGGTGCAATCTATGATATCTCTTACCAATTTACCGCTATCGTTTTGGGATTCTGCATTAGAGACAGTTGCATTCATGTTAAACAAGGCACCATCAAAAATCCGTTGAGACTACGCCTTATGAACTGTGGTTTGGCAAGAAACCAAAGTTGTCGTTTCTTAAAGTTTGGGGCTGCGATGCTTATGTGAAAAAGCTTCAACCTGATAAGCTCGAACCCAAATCGGATAAATGCGTCTTCATAGGATACCCACAGAAGGCAAGATATTCGTTGTCGGTGTCAAAACCGGCGGATCTCGGGTAGGGGGTCCCGATCTGTGCGTCTTAGGCTGATGGTAACAGGAAGCAAGGGACACAATGTTTACCTAGGTTCGGGCCCTCTCGATGGAGGTAAAACCCTACTTCCTGCTGGATTAATATTGAAGATATGAGTAGTACAAGAGTAGATCTACCATGAGATCGTAGAGGCTAAACCCTAAGAGCTAGCCTATGATGGTATGATTGTAATTGTGATCGGCCTTCTAAGGACCATCCTCTCCGGTTTATATAGACACCTGAGAGGGCTAGGGTTTACACGAAGTCGGTTACAAGGAAGGAAATATAATATCCGGATCGCCAAGCTTGTCTTCCACGCAAAGGAGAGTCCCATCCGGACACGAGCCGGAGTCTTGAGTCTTGTATCTTCACGCTTCAATAGTCCGGACGATGTATGTAGTCCGGCAGTCCGGATACCCCCTAATCTAGGACTCCCTCAGTAGCCCCTGAACCAGGCTTCAATGATGGTGAGTCCAACGCGCAGTCTTGTCTTCGGCATTGCAAGGCGGGTTCCATCTCCGAATACTCCAATGTACCTATTACGACGAATAGTGTCTGGCTCTGCAAGATGATCTTCACATGCCATTGCAGGGAACATAGCATGAATCCATTCTACTGACAATCCTTGTACGTCGTGTCTTTGCATCGTGGCCTGGTCCAATGCGAACCTGCGTTTCTTGCCCCACCTCGACTCGTGTTGCGAGGTGGCTTTATTGGCACGTCCTGCCAAAGCAGAGATCGTGTTCCTCTTATTACGGGATCTTTCATCAATATGGGTGTGTGTAACCCCACGATGATCGTTGGTATGACTCAGTGTATTTTAGATAAGTCTCAAGTGGTCACGCTGAGGACTCTTGATATTCATGCCCTTTATAAAGGGGTCAAGGCCTATGCCTCTTTTCCACCTCCCTTGCTCCTTCTTGCACCTCGAGTTCTAACACCCAAGACCTAAGCTCCAACACCCCAGATCTTCCAACATGTCCGGATCCGACGCAAAAGGCCGGTGGGTGGCCTCCTCGATCCAAGAGGAGGACATTATGCAGCTTAGGGAGGTCGGATACCTGACCGCCAATATCCAGCACAGGCTTCCTGCTCCAGGCCAAGCCATCCCTACGCCGGAGCCCAATGAGAGCATTGTGTTTGTTCCTCACTTCCCACGAGGCCTGGGCCTCACCCTCGACCCCTTTGTGAGGGGGCTCATGTTCTACTATGGGTTGGATTTTCATGATCTGGCTCCAAACGCTATCCTCCATATCTCGTCGTTCATTATTGTGTGCGAGGCTTTTCTCCACGTCACCCAACACTTCGGCATATGGCTCAAGACCTTCAATGTGACGCCGAGGATGATCGAGGGGCGACATGCGGAGTGCGGAGGTGCCATGATAAGCAGGAACACTGATGCCCCATGGCCAGAGGGTTCTTTCCCTGAAGTATCCGATGTATGGCAACGAAGGTGGTTTTATGTTACATCTCCCAGAGGCACAAAGTGGGTAGCTGCCCCCGAGTTCCGCTCGGGCCCTCCGTCACAGTTAGCATCTTGGACCAACGTCGGATGGAATTTTGGGCCCGCTGGTGATGTACCAGAACTGTAGAATCGCATCCGGGAGCTTATTGAGAGGGACATAAATCTTGTCAGCATAATGCAAGTGATGCTAATCCGACGGATGTTGCCGTGCAAACGTCGGCCTCTCCGGATGTGGGAGTTTAACCCGGAGGGTCCGCGGACTATTAAGCACTTGTTCGGCCTGAAGCTCGAAGGGATGTGTAAATTATTCTTTGGACCACAAGTAAAGTGTCCGGACACCACAGAGGATGTGGGCCTAAGCTGCAATCGCCTAGATGCCCAAGTAAGTAACCTTAGAGCTGGACACTTCATTTATATTTATCATAACTATTATTCTAAAAATCCCTCCGTGGCCAGGAATGGCTCAACAAGGCGGAGAGAATCAGGTGTCCGGCGCCACTTCCTGAAGGTTCGCCTGGTCCAACCGTCGCCAAGATGCTTGGCCGGGTGCTCAGCAAAATCCCCTCGGGGAAAGCCGAAGGAAAGGGTAGTGAAGCGAACTTCACACACTACGCATCCAGACCGGGGGAATCGCTACCTCTCCTATAGAGGATAGTCGGGAAGGGGAGGTTAAAGCCTCCTCCCCGCGCGGGAGGAAGAGGGCTGCCTCCGAAGACTTGGAGGCGGAGATGCCCAAACAAGGGAAGAAGGTATCACCAGGGGGCTCTGCCGCGATGGGCACCCTCACCGCGTCGTGCCCACCAACGGGACAGCCCTTCACCGATCTGTAAGTCGATCCTTAATTCAAAGGTGGGGTGTTTCTCCGAGATTCATAACCGGGACTTCGTCTTTCGCAGTCCGGCGAGCAGCTCTTCTCAACAGAGTTCGTCTTCAGGGGATCTTCCTCCAGAGATGATGGAGAGTGAGACCCCGCCCACCTCTCCATCTCATGAAGCGGGCGACACTGAGGTGTCGTCACGGAGGAATCTGGATCTGCCGAAGCCGGAAGCTAACACGCCAGTCGCCCTGAGCCCGGAGCGTTTGTCTCCCACGGGGGGCGATGAGAAGGGTCTACACAGTTTGATGTCCGGCCGGACATACTGACAGACCTTCTGGAGCGAGCCGCGCTCTCGGAGGAGCACCGTTCTTTAATGAGCACGGTGCTCATGAAGATTTCTTCCGCTACAAGCGGTTTGAATGAGGCATTTACAAGTCTGCTCAAAGGCTTTGAGGTATGTAGGGAAAATGCCCAATTTTTTGGTTATGAAGCACGCGCTAGGTGTCCTCCCTATGGATAGTAGCCCCTGAAACTCTGGTTGCCTGCTATAGGCGGCAAACGGGGGATCATATAGTAATGGCTGCGCCGTACATGTGCGCAGGTATATAAGGATCCGGCAGCCGACCAGTCTGTTGAAGTTGCCGAACTGAGGAGGCAGATAGGATCTATTGATGCCGATATCACGCTGGTAAACAGGGTATGTGCTCTGCTTCCCTTATCATAATGCATAGGAAAATGCGAGAGGGGTATAATATTAATGCAATGTGTTTGTACTGCAGATGGTGCTGCTGCCGTGGAGGCCTTGAAGGCGGAACTTGCTCAGGCCAAGGAACAAGCTCGGGCTAGCAATGCGGCTGCCCTAAAGGCGGCCGAAGAATTGAGAGCCGAACAGGCTGCTCATCGCCGAAGCGAAGAAAAGATAGCCGAAATGGCTGGGAGTTGAAAAATGCCGCCGACCGGTATGTACTCCTTGAAAAGGAGAATAAGGCTAGGTCGGCCAAGCTGGACAAGGCACTTAATGCCACCAAGGAGATGTGGACCGAGGTCCGGGGTATGCAGGAGGAGCTCTAACAGGCCGACAAAATTGTGGGTGGGGGCTCCTACTTACTACGGACGAAGTTTTTGGATCCAAAGTATGCTCCCCTGGCTGGGCGCTGGAGTTCTGCAGACGCATATGCGGATTTGGCGAATAGTACAGCTGATGCTGCTAAGTTCTTCGAGGGTCAAGGTGATAAAGAAGTGGAGAAACTTTTCTGGTCGCAGTTCAATGCTCCCACTCGCCCGCTGCCGCTAAATGAGAAGGTGGCTGCTGTGGCGGAGCTCCACACGCTGTCCTGGCTTGCAATGCGGTCTGTAATAGACCATCTTTAGCCGAAGGGGCCTAAGCCGGACAGCTACTTTGGTTTGGTGCAGCAATTCCTTGGGGCCGTGTCTCGGATTGACGCCATGAGGAGGTCGGCGTGCATAGAGGGTGCGCGGATGGCTCCTGCCCGTGTTAAAGCCTATTGGACGGATATGGAGGCCACCATTATAGCGACCCAGGATCCGGCGGGAGGCCAATATCCGGCCGAGCACTACTTGGCACAGGTCACAGAGGGTGCCCGCCTAATAGAGGCGCAGTGCTCGAAGAATGTCTTGTTCGAGTGATAAGTCAAATCATTGTAAAAAACAATGTTTATTTTGATTATGAGGCTATATTTATACTTTTTTCCCGGAAGTATGATTGTGTCCCCTTTGCGGCCGTTTTTATATAGATATGAATAGTCCGAAAGTTACCAGTCGTTGGCTTCAGCCCCCACGCATACAATGCAGGGGTGTTCGCGAGAAATATGTTTAATCACACTTGATCCAAAGTCTTGGTCCATTAAGGAGGTGATTGCATGTCGAACTAGGCAACCGGACTATATAGCTGTAACACTTTCGCTTAGCCATGGGGGTCTAACAGTGGGGCTACTATGTAGCCCCTGGTACATTCGCGTGCATCTGAATACGGGCGCGTATGTACATGGCCGGGAAATAGCCCTTCGTTAATGCGGAGGAATCCTTAAAGGTTCCGGTGAGTCTTCGAGTGGTTGAACAGTCTCTCGCTGTATCATGACAGCCAGTTTTCGGCTTTCTCTACTGAGGTGCTCATCCGGAATAACTAGGGCACAATCGCAGTAGTTCTCCTTTGGCCGCCTTAGCCGATAATAACGGAACATAAGGCCGCAAACCCAGGAGCCGGGCGAACCCAACATTTGACCAAAGACATGATTCGGAGCTGATGCATATAAGGCGAAACTCGTGACGCCGAACACTCCCGAAGGTATTCGGTCTTTGTAAAAGAAAACAGGCTGACGAAAGCCTGTTATAAACCCTAAAGTTCTAGGTACGTGCGATTAATCTGTCGTGGCGAAATGCCAATAACGGCAGTATCCTCTGTGGGTATGGAACCCATGGGATGGTTAAACAACAAGAGGCAGTAGAAAAGGTTTACACAGGGGCTTAATCTAAAATGAAACATGTTGAACGGGGCCCTGCTACACGTTTGCGCCTTTGTCTCCGTTATGCCGTATCCTGGAAGGGTATCGGGCGAACGTTGTCTGTGGAAAAAGAAAACTCGTAGGAGTGTACAACGTAAGTATGCGATTGATAATAAAAGTGTAAGATGTTGGCCTTCCAGTAAGGTTGAGCCAGATGTGGGGCTGCATTAAATATTTTATAGCCCCTGGTGTCCGTTATGTGATTACATATACGGTGCCCTGGTTCAGTTTTATTCAGGCTACCGGACTCGTATAACCATGTCTGTGGTTGTAATGACCAGTCATGTTTTTGATATTGGAGGCCGCTTACAGTCCGGCCGCCAGGGCCATCGCATGTTCCTTTGTGCGTGAAGAGCGCTCTGTGATTCCGCTAATGGTGATGACGCCATGTGGACCGGGCATCTTGTGTGTAAGGTAGCCATAGTGCGGCAATGCATTGAAGCGGGCGAAGGCCGCTCTTCCAAGCAACGCATGATAGCCGCTTTGGAAGGGTGCGATGGTGAAGAGTAGTTCTTCGCTTCTAGAGTTACCTAGGGAGCCGAATGTTACTTCCAGCACGATGGAGCCCCTGCCGTGAGCTTCAATGACTGGTATCACCCCTTCAAAGGTGGTGTTGCTTTGGCTAATTCTGGATGGGTTTATCCCCATTCTGCGGACAGTGTCCTCGTATATTAAATTGAGACTACTGCCGCCGCCCATAAGGACGCGGGTGAGACGGTATCCATCGATTATTGGGTCTAGCACCAAGGCCTCTGATCCTCCGCGCCGAACACTAGTTCGGTCGTCCATGTGATCGAAAGTGATCGGACGAGACATCTAGAAGTTAGATGTGGGTACGATGGGCTCTACCTCGTGCGCGTCTCTAAGCGCGCGTTCGTGCCTTCTCGTGAATGTGTGAGTCACTGGATCATGTTTACTGTTTTAACCTCTGGCGGGAAGTTTTTCTGTCCCCCAGTGTTCGGCTGGCGAGGTTCGTCCTCGTCTTCACTCGGTGTTTCCCTCCCTTGTGTTTGGCATTTAATTTGCCGGCCTGCTTGAAGACCCAGCATTCTCTAGGTGTGTGGTTCGCATGTTTCTCCGAGGTGCCATGGATTTGGCATAGTCTGTCCAGGACTCTGTTCAGACCGAACGGTCCCTCTTTACTGCCTTTAAATGGCTTCTTTTGCTGATCAGGTCGAGAGCCCCTGAATCCGGCATTGACCGTTGTGTTATCCGGGCTCTCTTCCTTGTTTTGGCGTTTGTGTTTATTACGTCGTGGATTCCCGTTGCCATCCCTTATTTCGGATGTGTTGGGGTCGCTGGTGCCTTTACGGGCTAACCAGCTATCTTCACCCGCGCAAAGGCGGGTCATAAGGCCTGTTAAGGCTGCCATTGTCCTTGGCTTTTCTTGGCCGAGGTGGCGGGCGAGCCACTCGTCGCGGATGCTGTGCTGGAATGCTGCTAAGGCTTCAACGTCCGGATAATCGACTATTTGATTCTTTTTAGTGAGGAATCTGTTCCAAAACTTGCAGGCGGACTCTCCGGATTGTTGGATTGTGTGACTTATATCGTCTACATCCGGAGGCCGGACATAAGTCCCTTGAAAGTTGGCCCTGGAAGCGTCCTCGAGTTCCTCCCAACTCCCGATTGAATTTTCAGGGGGGCTTTTCAACCAGTGTCGAGCTGGTCCCTTCAACTTGAGGGGAAGGTATTTGATGGTGTGGAGGTCATCCCCACGAGCCATGTGAATCTGCAGGATAAAATCCTCGATCCAGACCCCTAGGTCTGTCGTTCCGTCGTATGCCTCTATGTTCACAGGTTTAAAGCCTTGTGGGAATTCATGGTCCAGTACTTCTTCGGTGAAGCACAGGGGGTGAGCAGCCCCTCTGTATCTGGGCGCATTGTGGCATGCAGTCGGCTGTTGTTGTGTCCGGTGCTTATTCCGAACTGGTATTTGGCTGGTATGAACGTTTGGGTGACCATAGTCCCTCGCCGGGGTGTGTCCTTTAGATCCGTAGATGGACCTGGCTACACCGGCTTTCTTATCCAGATGCTCACGTAGATCGTGCACGGTGTCAGTAGCCGCTCTGTTGTGGTTGTGAAGCGGTACGTCTGGTCTCCTAGTCGTATTATTCTTTGGTGGAACGGCCTCGTCGTTGAATTCTGGCAGTAGCTTGTGTTTTGGATAGCTTTTTGTATGGCGATCGTCGCCATATCTTTCTTTAGTGTCTAGCACTTTATTCCATCTGCGACTTAGCTTTTCCTGTGCGGCTTTAAGCCGTTGTTTCCGCTTCTTTAGACTTCTTGCTGTGGCCATAAGCTTTCGGTGGAGGTTGTCTCGTTCCACTCGTTCGTCCGGGATGGTGAATGCATCGTCGTCCGGACTGTGTTCCTGTTCTGTGGCGGTTCCATGAGCTCGTCCCTCCAGATCATTGTGATCGGGTATTTGCTCCGAACTCGGTTTGGCGTGACGTGGCTCATCCTGCTCCATTGCTGGGTCCATGTGGTCATTACTGCCTTCGGGGTTTACTGGTATATCGATCCTTCTTGCGCTCTTGTCACTATTTTTACTGTTGCTGGACTTTGAGCGGCGTCTGCGCCACTGTTTTGGCTTTTGCCTGGGTGTTTTATCATCCAGGTTATCGCCGTCATCCTTCTTGGGCGTATCCACCATGTATATATCGTGTGACAAGGTTGTAGTCCTGTGCCCCAGAGATTCTGAAGCTTCTCCTGCATCGTTGTCCATACCGTCGATGTATTCGGAGTCGAAGTCAGGAACGTTGGTTAAGTCATCGATCGTGGCAATGAAGTGGGTGGTGGGTGTGCAACGAATTCCTTCGTTGTCTGCTTCCCACTGAGGACGGACATAGTTCAGCCCAGGGCCTCCTGACAAAGAGAGAGACTTTAATGAGTTCATTATGTCGGCAAAGGGCGAGTGCTGGAAGATGTCCGCAACGGTAAACTCCATTACCGGAGCCCAACCTGGCCCGACTGGCTCGAGGGTATGCGGACCGGGACCAACAACCGAATACGAGTCCGGGGGGCCGAGGTTACAGGCCTCAATAGAGGTGAGACCTGTGTTCGGCTCCACCGCCGATGAGTATGCGGCCCGCGGGGCGGGGTCCACCCCTCCGTCCTTAGGCAACGCAACCTGTTCCAGATTTAGATCCGGGGCTACTACAGGGATGGTATCCCAAGCATTGTTCGACAGCAGGTCTAGGCCGTGCTCGTCGTGACTGTCCGGCGCTCCTGGCATAGGCCTGAATCCGTTGAAGATCAAGTCCCCGTGAATATTCGCCGTGTAGTTCAAGTTTCCGAACCCGACCTGGTGGCCAGGGGTGCGGCTGTCGATCTGCTCTAGATGACGAAGCAAGTTGGTCCACAGTGCGAAGCCGCCGGACATAAAGATCTGTTCGGGGAGAAAAAGTGTCCCCCCGGACCGTGTTGTTGTCGATTGAAGACGCCATCAGGCCTCGAAGCAACAACGCAGAGGAACTCTCAATGAAAGCACCAATGTCGGTGTC
Source organism: Triticum aestivum (assembly GCF_018294505.1). NCBI lineage: Eukaryota > Viridiplantae > Streptophyta > Magnoliopsida > Poales > Poaceae > Triticum > Triticum aestivum. The sequence continues at coordinate 568,077,469 of NC_057795.1, forward strand.
AAAACCGGCGGATCTCGAGTAGGGGGTCCCGATCTGTGTGTCTTAGGCTGATGGTAACAGGAAGCAAGGGACACAATGTTTACCCAGGTTCGGGCCCTCTCGATGGAGGTAAAACCCTACTTCCTGCTTGATTAATATTGAAGATATGAGTAGTACAAGAGTAGATCTACCACGAGATCGTAGAGGCTAAACCCTAAGAGCTAGCCTATGATGGTGTGATTGTAATTGTGATCGGCCTTCTAAGGACCATCCTCTCCGGTTTATATAGACATCGGAGAGGGCTAGGGTTTACACGAAGTCGGTTACAAGGAAGGAAATATAATATCCGGATCGCCAAGCTTGTCTTCCACACAAAGGAGAGTCCCATCCGGACACAAGCCAGAGTCTTGAGTCTTGTATCTTCACGCTTCAATAGTCCGGACGATGTATGTAGTCTGGCAGTCCGAATACCCCTAATCCAGGACTCCCTCATTCATTGCTAAGAATGGATCCTTTCTAGAGAAGGAGTTTCTCTTGAAAGAAGTGAGTGAGAGGAAAGTAGAGTTTGGTGAGGTAACTGTAGCTTCTCCCGAATTGGAAGTAGTTCATCACAGAAATCAGTTCCAGTGATTCCTACACCTATTAGAGAGGAAGCTAATGGTGATGATCATGAAACTTCAGATCAAGTTACTACAGAACCTCGTAGGTCTTCCAGAGTACGGTCCATACCAGAGCGGTATGATAATCCTATTCTAGAAGTCATGTTACTAGACCATGATGAACCTACGAACTATGAGGAAGCGATGATCAGCCCAGATTCTGCAAAATTGCTTAAGGCCACGAAATCTGAGATGGGATCCATATATGAGAACAAAGTGTGGACTTTGGTGGATTTGCCCGATGATCGACAAGCCATAGAAAATAAATGGATCTTCAGGAGGAAGACGGACGCTGATATTAGTGTTACTATCTGCAAAGCTCGACTTGTCACAAAAGGTTTTTGACAAGTTAAAGGTGTTGACTACAATGAGATTTTCTCAATTGTAGCGATGCTTAAGTCCGTCCGAATCATGTTAGCAGTTGCCATATTTTATGAAATCTGGCAAATGGATGTCAAAACTGAATTCCTTAAATGGATATTTCTTAAAGAAGAGTTGTAGATGATGCAACGAGAAGATTTTGTCGATCCTAAAGGTACTAACAAGGTGTGCAAGCTCCAGCGATCCATCTATGGACCGGGGCAAGCATCTCAGAGTTGGAATATACGCTTTGATGAGTTGATCAAAACCATATAGTTTTATACAGACTTGCGGTGAAGCCTGTATTTACAAGAAAGTGAGTGGGAGCACTACACCCTTTCTGATAAGTATATGTGAATGACATGTTGTTGATCGGAAATGATGTAGAATTTTCTAGAAAGCATAAAGGAGAGTCTGAAAGGAGATTTTCAAAGAAAGACCTCGATGAAGCTTCTTACATATTGGGCATCAAGATCTATTGAGATAGATCAAGACGCTTGATAAGATGTTTCAATGAATACATACCTTGACAAGATTTTGAAAGTGTTCAAAATGGATCAGTCAAAGAAAGGAGTTCTTGCCTATGTTACAAGGTGTAAAGTTGAGTAAGACTCAAAGCCCGACCACGGCAGAAGATAGAAAGGGAATGAAAGTCATTCCATATGCCTCAGTCATAGGTTTTATAAAGTATGCCATGCTATGTACCAGACCAGTTGTGTGACTTGCTATGAGTTTGTCAAGGGGGTACGATAGTGATCCAGGAGTAGATCACTGTACAGCGGTCAAAGTTATCCTTAGTTACCTAAGAGGACTAAGGAAATATTTCTTGGTTATGGAGGTAATAAAGTGTTCGTCGTAAAAGGTTATGTCGATGCAAGCTTTTACACTGATCCAGATGAGTCAAAGTTTGAATTTGGATACATATTGAAAGTGGGAGCAATTAGCTAGAGTATCTCCATGCAGACCATTGTAGACATATAATATTTGCAAAATACATACGGATCTGGTTTTAGCAGACCCGTTGACTAAACTTCTCTCGCAAGCAAAACATGATCACACCTTAGTACTCTTTGGGTGTTAATCACATAGCAATGTGAACTAGATTATTGACTCTGGTAAACCCTTTGGTTGTTAGTCACATTGTGATGTGAACTATGGGTGTTAATCCCATACATATGTGAACTATTGGTGTTAAATCAGATGGCGATGTGAACTAGATTATTGACTCTAGTGCAAGTGGGAGACTGAAGGAAATATGCCCTAGAGGCAATAATAAAATTATTATCTATTTTCTTATATCATGATAAATGTTTATTATTCATGCTAGATTGTATTAACCGGAAACTTAGTACATGTGTGAATACATAGACAAAACATAGCGTCCCTAGTATGGCTCTACTTGACTAGCTCGTTTATCAAACATGGTTATATTTCCTAACCATAGACATGTGTTGTCATTTGATGAACGGGATCACATCATTAGGAGAATGATGTGATGGACATGACCCATTCATTAGCTTAGCATTATCATCGTTACAGTTTCATTTCTACTGCTTTCTTCATGACTTATACATGTTCCTCAAACTATGAGATTATGCAACTCCCGAATACCAGAGGAACACCTTGTGTGCTATCAAACGTCACAACGTAAATGGGTGATTATAAAGATGCTCTATAGGTGTCTCCGAAGGTGTTTTTTTGGTTGGCATAGATCGAGATTAGGATTTTTCACTCCGTGTTTCGGAGAGGTATCTCTGGGCCCTCTCGGTAATGCTCATCACTATAAGCCTTGTGAAAGATTGTTGATGTTGCCTAGAGGGGGGTTGAATAGGTGCTTTTAAAATAATTATGGTTTTGGCTTGGACAAATGCGGAATAAACCTAATGGTTAATTTATCAAGCACAAAACCTACAACAAACAGGCTCACCTATGTGCACCAACAACTTATGCTAAGCAAGATAAACAACTAAGTGATAGCAAGATATATGACAAGAAACAATATGGCTATCACAAAGTAAATTGCTTAAGTAAAGGGCTCGGGTAATAGATAACCGAGGCACGTGGAGACGATGATGTATCCCGAAGTTCACACCCTTGCAGATGCTAATCTCCGTTTGGAGCGGTGTGGAGGCACAATGCTCCCCAAGAAGCCACTAGGGCCACCGTAATCTCCTCACGCCCTCGCACAATGCAAGATGTCGTGATTCCACTAAGGGACCCTTGAGGGCGGTCACCGAACCCTTACAAATGGCAACCCTTGGGGACGGTCACCAAACTCGTACACTTTGGCAACCCTTGGGGGTGGTCACCGGTACCCGTCAAATTGCTCGGGGCGATATCCACAACCTAATTGGAGACCCCGACGCTTGCCCGGAGCTTTACACCACAATGATTGAGCTCCGAACACCACCAACCATCTAGCACGCCCAAGCACCAAAGAGGAACAAGCTCAAGGGTTCCAAGCACCCAAGAGTCATAAGCTTCTCAACTTGTAACTTCCACGTATCACCGTGGAGAACTCAAACCGATGCACAAATGTAATGGCAAGGGCACACGGAGTACCCAAGTCCTTCTCTCCCAAATCCCGCCGAAGCAACTAATGCTAGGGAGGAAAATGAGAGGAAGAACAAGAAGGAGAACACCAAGAACTCCAAGATCTAGATCCAAGGGGTTCCCCTCACATAGAGGAGAAAGTGATTGGTGAAAATGTGGATCTAGATCTCCTCTATATTTCCCCCCAAAAACTAGCCAGAAACCATGGAGGGATTGAGACATAGATAGCTCGGAGAAGGTCAACAATCGGGGAAGAACACGAGCTCGAAGGATAAGGTTGAATGGGGAAGAAGACCCCCTTTTAAAGGAGCTCCCGAATCCAACCGTTATGTGCTCAGTCCACGCACGAGCGGTACTACCTCTCAGGGGAGCGGTACTATCACGTGGGCGGTAGAACACAGAGAGCGGAGCAAAATAGAGGGTGAGGCAGAGTTGTATGAGCGGCACTACCGCTGGAGCCAGCGGTACTACCATTTGCCGCAGCGGTACTGCCGCTTGGCCCAGCGGTACTAGGGGCGGTGGTAGCAGCGGTACTACCACACACGAGCGGTACTACCGCACACGAGCGGTACTAGCGCTCCTACTGCTGCTACTACTACCGTTGAACCCGACACGAGAAAACCATGCCTCGAGTCGAGGTGGTACCAGCGCAGAACCGGAACCGTACTACCACTTATGGCCATGGGCGGTACTACCACTGTGGGACAGCGGTACTACTGCTTGTGGCGATACGTGGTACTGCCGCTCCGGTCCAGCGGTACTACCGCTGGCGCCAACCTTATGCCATTACCACGAAAACAAGTACACTCCAAGGAAAACCAGAACTGCCATAACTTCTACAAATGAGCTCCGAAATGAGCAAACTCAAGCTTGTTGGATATAGTAAGAAGAGGCAGGGGAGGTATGCCTAACAAAAAGAGGAGAGAAACCTCCAACAGAGAAGAACTGGCAGAACCTCCAACACCGAAAACATCATAGAAGATGCATGTGAACTCCGCTTTCGATGAACTCGAGCTTGTCATCAAGATGACCATAAGCTCCAAATCTCATAAGGAGAACCAAGAAAGATGATGCAAGGATGCAATGGTTTGAGCTCTCTACTAATGATACGATAGAGCTACTCATCAAGAGCCCCCCTTGATAGTATGGCAATCGATCCTAAAGCCCGGTCTCCCAACAACCACCATGAGACCAGTAAAATAGAAAACCTATCAAGGGAAAACCTTTGCCTTGCACATGATCCACTTGAGCTAGATGATGACGAACTTGTCCTCCTCAAGATGGACCACCTTTCTTGATTGCGTTGGGTCGATGAAGACTAGATGATTGCTCCCCCATACTCCACTATGGGTGAGCCAATCTTCGGCACATCTTCACAAGTCCATTGACACCAAAATGGACGGCAAGCTTCAAGCATTTGGTCTCTTCGTGATGCTCCACTTAAACTTGCACACGGCAATCTTGATGATGATCACCACTTGATGTTTCTTCTGCATGGGTTGAGTGATATCTTCCTCTTGACGCAAGCCCATGAACATGTACCTAACCCCACATAGAACTCTCACATAGACCATGGGTTAGTACACAAAGCACAATGGATAATGCTTACCATACCATGGGATCACTTGACCCCTCTCGGTACATCTTCTATGCTTTGTGAGTTGATCAACTTGATTCACTCTTGACTTAGTCTTGATCAACCTTGAATCTTTCCAACTCTCTTCATTTGGATGATGTCTTGAAGGTAAACATGAATGATCACACAATCTTCTTCTTCAAGACATGCTTGCAATAAGCACAACCCTCACATAACCAATCTTTGGATAATTCATTAATAGCACCTTGGTCAACACATAAACTCCTTGAAACCAACACATGGACTTCGAGAAGAGCATATGGACAAATCCTTCAAATATAACTCAATGCAACCATTAGTCCATAGAGAGTGTCATCAATTACCAAAACCACACATGGGGGCACAACATGTCCTTTCACCTTGCAAGCATTGTAACTAATGAGTTAGTTGCGGGATGAAGTATTATGAAACGAGTAAAGAGACTTGCCGGTAATGAGATTGAACTAGGTATAATGATACCGACGATCGAATCTCGGGTAAGTAACATACCGATGACAAAGGGAACAATGTATGTTGTTATGTGGTTTGACCGATAAAGATCTTCGTAGAATATGTAGGAGCTAGTATGAGCATCCAGGTTCCTCTATTAGTTATTGACCGGAGATGTGTCTCGGTCAAGTCTACATAGTTCTCGAACCCATAGGGTCCGCACGCTTAACGTTCGATGACGATATCTATTCTGAGTTATGTGTTTTTGATGACTGAAGTTTGTTCGGAGTCCTGGATGAGATCACGGACGTGACGAGGAGTCTCAAAATGGTCGAGACATAAAAATTGATGTATTGGGTCATGTTATTCGGACACCGGAAGTGTTTCGGGAAGTTTTGGGTAAAACCGGAGTGCCGGAGGGGTTACCGGAACCCCCCGGGGGAACAAATGGGCCACCATGGGCCTTAGTGGAGAGGGAGGAGGGCAGCCAGGGCAGGCCCCCCTGGAGTCCGAATTGGACAAGGGAAGGTGGGCGGCGCCCCCCTTTCCTACTCCCTCTCCCTCTCCTTCCTTCCCCCTCTCCCGGGAGGTGGACTCCTACTAGGACTTGGTGTCCTAGTATGACTCCTCTCTCCCGGCACACCCAACAGGGGCCGGCCAGCCTCCCCCTCCCTCTTTTATATACGGGGGCAGGGGGGCACCCTAGAACACACAAGTTTCTCTCCCAACCGTGTGCGGTGCCCCCTCCATAGTTACACACCTCGATCATACCATTGTAGTGCTTAGCCGAAGCCCTGCGCCGGTAGCATCATCATCACCGTCGCCACGCCATCGTGCTGACAGAACTCACCCTCGTCCTCAACAGGATCAAGAGCATGAGGGACGCCATCGAGCTGAACGTGTGCTGAATGCAGAGCTGCTGTACATTCGGTACTTGGATCGGTTGGATCGCGAAGATGTTCGACTACATCAACCGCGTTATTGAAACACTTCCGCTTTCGGTCTACAAGGGTACATGGACACACTCTCCCCTCTCGTTGCTATGCATCTCCTAGATAGATCTTGCGTGATCGTAGGAATTTTTTTGAAATTACTGCGTTCCTCAACATAAATGGCAATAGCTGTTAGGACCACCTTATCAAGGATGGCTCGGCCTGCAGAGGCCACATGCCCTCTTTCCAAGGAGGAAACTTGTTGGTGACCTTATCTACAAGGTACTCAAATGGATTCTTTTAAGGTGCTTGATAGACAATGGAAGGACAAGATATCTCATTGGAAACTAGGTACATATGCACCACCGGGAAGGCTGGTAGGATGTTGTCGAGATTTATATTGTGTATCGAATGGGAACAACAAGGCTTTAAGTGCAGTTGTAACCAGACCAAACACTTCTCCAAATGAGGCCAGGGAAAAAGCGAGGAATTGGACCAAACTCCTTGATGGGCTTAACAAAGATGGAAGCACCAGCAGCATACAGAGAGTCTTAGTTTGTCGAAGCTCTCCCACTTTTAGTTTAAAAGTCTTCTATCGAATAAATTCATTTTTTGTTTGCAAACTATTTGATTTTATAAATTAATTGGAAACTATATCCAATCAAAGAAACTTAAACAAACACGAACAAAAAAATCCATTGATAAAACAAAAAATTACATCAAAGTTATTCAAAATTGTTGACTCTCTAGTTCGTCTGTAACATCTCCTTAGTCATTTGCATATTGGGTGAAAAAACAAGGAAAGACCAAACTCGTAAATTGAACCAACCTAAAAATATTTTGAAAACTTTTTTTAAAACCATCATTGATGGGGAAAAAATCCTCACCTGAATATATTTCAAAAACGACTTTATTTTACAAAAGCACAAGGAGCTTGAGGTTAATAAGTCATGCCACATATCGACATGCTTCTTGATTTGGCATTTTTTTAGCCAGCAAGACCATATAGGGTGAGGACAACGATTATATTGAGAATTGTTGTATTGGAATCAACATCAATTCCCCTAAACACTTTGGAGTTTTGGGCGTCCAAAGGATGGGCATCATAATGATGGCTTGATTGATACCAGGAGTCCATCGGGAATCAATGATGACCATAATACTCTCTCTATTCCATGATGTAGTGCATGTCGGGATTTCTTTAAGTCAAACTTTGCCAAAATGACCAAATTTATAGAGAAAAAAGACCGAACTCGTAAAATGAACCAACCTAAAAATATTTTGACAAGTTTTTTTAAATCGTTGCCCGATGGGGAAAGGCTCCCTAGCTGAATATATTTCAAAATCTTTTTCTTATAAAAGCATGAGGAGCTTGAGGTTAAGAAGTCATGTAGACCGACATGCTCCTTGATTTCATTTTTTAGCAGGTGAGCACATAGGGTGAGGACAATGATTATATCAATACGATGTGGGAATCAACATCGATTTCCTTAAACACTTTGGAGCTCAGGCATCCCAAATATTGCATAGGAAGAGCAACATAATGAATGGGCTGATTGATAGTGGGAGTCCATTGGGAATCGATGATGACCATAATAATCTCTCTGTTCCATGATGTCGTGCATGCAAGGACTTCTTTAAGACATACTTTTCAAATTTTGACCAAATTTATAGAGAAAAATATCTCATATTTGATATTTTTGCAGGCCTTCTATGACCGGACAGGGTAACGATGGCGCGAGGATGTTTATCCCTTTCTTAAGGCATTGTTGCGGAAGAAGTTGACTTAGTTATAGGTGTTTTTCATATCTTATAATGGTTCAGCCATGGTTGACTTTGTTATATGCTCTCCTAAATAATTAATAAAAATGGTTATGTGCATCATGGTGATGCAAAGGCCAGGCATTTTAGTCTCCTTTAAAAAAGATACATACTTTTATATTATATATGTTTGGTATTGTAGATATAGATAATTTATTCTCTAAATTTAGTCCAAATTTGTGAAGTTTGACTTTTGAAAAAAAAGCTATGTGCACCCATTAGGGAACAGAGGGAGTAGATGAAAACCTAAGATCATTAAGCATGTTGTGCTAAACATGCATCCTTTGCTAGGCAGATTGCCTAATTGTTTATTCATCTACGTGTCATGTGAGAAGACTATGTGCAAAAAATAACAGAGAACCACTTACGAAAACCAAAATTGACCCAATTTTATCATCGCCATTACCACTACTAAGACTAGTCAACGTGTCGGATAACCATCCACTATATCAAAAACACAGAACACCATAGACTCACTATTGTTGACTACTTTTGCACGATAGGAGGAGTCAGAAGCCACTTATTTCTATGTGCGTCACCGGCTCACCGCCATCATTCCTTCAAAATCAATTTTTCTCTCCTAAAAACTACCCTCTCTCCGATCCAAAATATGTGTCGTGCTTTGAACTAAAACCACGACACTTATTTTGGATCAAAGGGAGTAAAAAATTACTAGGGCTTCTCACAATAATTCTCAAGTACTCCAAGACCTGACGCGAGATCCAAGATGCAAATCGTATCACAAAACCTGGTCCAAAACACTTGGAGTATAACCTTGTTTTCTCTCCAGCAACTTTCAACAAAGTTCATCGTTACAACGTGATATATGTGGTAAGCAATCCAAATAATTCAAAAAAATCGTTGGAGGCCACCCGACACCTACTAGGTGGGCCATATAATTGACTAATTGTAATCATTCAAACAGATCGTACATATGCATATACTCTGATTCTATAAATTACAAAGGGAGCAGAAAAACAGCACCACCACCATATGGCAATTAAATGCTCCTAGCTAGTAGCTCAATAATTGGTAATCGTAAGAGCACGGTTAATAATACAGCCAACAATCGGTTGTAAGAAGTTGTCATTGTTGGAAATATGCCCTAGAGGCAAAAATAAAGTGGTTATTATTATATTTCCTTGTTCATGATAGTCGTTTATTACCCATGCTATAATTGTATTGACCGGAAACTCAAATACATGTGTGGGTACATAGACAACAACATGTCCCTAGTAAGCCTCTACCGGACTAGCTCATTTATCAAAGATGGCTATGGTTTCCTAGCCATGGACATGAGTTGTCATTTCATAACGGGATCACATAATTAGGAGAATGATGTGATGGAGAAGACCCAAACTATGAACATAGCATATGATCGTATCCAGTTTATTGCTATCGTTTTTCTGCATGTCAAGTATATGTTCCTATGACCATGATATCATGCAACTCACTGACACCGGAGGAGTGCGTTGTGTGTACCAAACGTCGCACGTAACTGGGTGACTATAAAGGTGCTCTACAGGTATCTTCGAAGGTGTCTGTTGAGTTGGCATGGATCAAGACTGGGATTTGTCACTCCGTATGACGGAGAGGTATCTCAGGGCCCACTCGGTAATACAACATCACAATAAGCTTGCAAGCAATGTGAGCAATGAGTTAGTCACGGGATCTTGTATTACGAAACGACTAAAGAGACTTGCCTATAACGAGATTGAACTAGGTATGAAGATACCGACGATCGAATCTCGGGCAAGTAACATAGCGATAGACAAAGGGAACTGCATACGGGATTAGCTAAATCCTTGACACTGAGGTTCGAATGATAAGATCTTCGTAGAATATGTAGGAACCAATATGGGAATCCAGGTCCCGCTATTAGTTATTGACCGTAGAGGTTTCTTGGCTATGTCTGCATAGTTCTCGAACCCACATGGTCTACACACTTAATGTTTGGTCACGGTATAAGTATAGTTGAGTCTTTATGGTGGTTACTAAAGGTTGTTTTGAGTCCCAGATGAGATCCCGGACATGACGAGGAACTCTAAAATGGCCCGGGGGTGAAGATCGATTTATTGGACGAAGGGTATTGGAGTCCAGAATTGTTCCCGGAGTACCGGGTGTTGACCAGCGTCACCGAAAGGGGTTTCGGGGGGGGGGGGGGGCCCGACAAGTGTTGGGGGGCATGGGCCAAGAGGAGGGGGCAAACCATCCCACTGAGGGGCTGAGCGCCCCCTCCCCCCATCTCACGTAACTAGGAGGGTTGGGAGCACCCCCTAGGGCTTCCCACCTCCCGGCTTGAGGGGCAAGTCACCCTAGGGGAGATCCCATCTGCCCTGGCCGCCCCCCCCGTAGGGGCGCCACCCCCTCCTCCCTTCCCCTATATATAGAGAGGTAGAGAGAGGACAATCGTGCCCCAAAAGGCACATCTCCACTCCACGGCGCTGCCTCTCCTCTCCCGCATCCCTCTTCCTCTCCGTAGCGCCTAGCGAAGCTCTACTGAGATTCTTCCACCACCACCACCACCGCCACCACATAGTCGTGCTACCGGGGGACTCAAGCTACTACTTCACCATCGCTCACTGGATCGAGGAGGTGAAGGCGTCATCAAGCTGTACTTGTGTTGAACGCGGAGGTGTCATCCGTTTGGCACTTGGATCGGAGTTCACGGGACGGATCATGATTGGATCGCGAAGACGTTCGACTACATTAACCACATTTCTTAACGCTTCCAGTTAGCGATCTACAAGGGTATGTAGATGCAATCTCTCCTCTTGTAGATGTTCATCTCCTAGATTGATCTTAGTGAGCGTAGGAAAATTTTGGTTTCCCATGCAACGTTCCCCAACAGTGGCATCATGAGCTAGGTCTATGCGTAGATGACATCATGAGTAGAACACAAAGGAGTTTGTGGGTGTTGATATTCAGATTGCTTCCTTCCTTGGTCTTTTCTTGATTCGGCAGTATTGTGGGATGAAGCGGCCTAGACCAACCTTACATGTCCACGTACATGAGACCGGTTCCATCAACAGACATGTGACTTTGTTGCATAAAGATGGCTGGTGGGTGTCTGTCTCTCCCACCTTAGTTGAATCGGATTCGACAAAGGCGGTCCTTGTAGAAGTTTAAATAGCAACTTGCATATCACCTTGTAGCTTTGCGTAGGTAAGAATCATTCTTGCTAGATACACGTAGCAGCCACGTAAAACATGCAATAACAATTAGAGGATGTCTAACTTGTTTTTGCAGGGTATGTTGTGAGATGATATGGCCAAAGACATGATGAGATATATTTGATGTATGAGATGATCATGTTTGTAATAGTTTATATCGACTTGCATGTCGATGCATACGGCAACCGGCAGGAGCCATAGGGTTGTCTTTAATTATTGTATGACCTGCATGTCAATCAGTAAGCGCTATGTAATGCTTTACTTTATCGCTAAGCGGTAGCAATAGTAGTAGAAGCATAGTTGGAGTGACAACCCCGATGGTGACACGATGATGGAGCTCATGATGATGGAGATCATGGTGTCATGCCGGTGACGATGGAGATCATGTCGGTGCTTTGGAGATGGAGATCAAAAGCACAAGTTGATGGCCATATCATGTCACGTATGATTTGCATGTGATGTTAATCCTTTTATGCATCTTATTTTGCTTAGGATGACGGTAGCATTATAAGGTGATCCCTCACTAAAATTTCAAGATAAATTTGTGTTATCCCCAACTATGCATCGTTACGAAAGTTCGTCGTTTCGAAGCACCACGTGATGATCGGGTGTGATAGACTCTACGTTCACATACAATGGGTGCAAGCCAGTGTTTCACATGCGGAACACTTGGGTTAAACTTGACAAGCCTAGAATGTACAGACATGGCCTCGGAACACAAGAGACCGAAAGGTCGAACACGAGTCATATAGCAGATATGATCAACATGGAGATGTTCACCATTGAAACCACCTCATCTCACGTGATGATCGGACTTGGGTTGGTGAATTTGGATCGTGTTACACTTGGACAACCGGAGGGATGTTGATTTGAGTGGGAGTTTGATACGTCTCCATCGTATCTATAATTTTTTATTGTTTCATGCCAATATTGTTCAACTTTCAGATACTTTTGGCAACTTTTTATAATATTTTTGGGACTAACATATTGATCCAGTGCCTAGTGTCAGTTCATGTCTGTTGCATGTTTTATGTTTCGCAGAAAACACACACCAAACGGAGTCCAAACGGGATAAAAACGGACGGAGAATATTTTTGGAATATTTATGATATTTGGGAAGAAGAATCAATGCGAGACGGTGCCCGAGGTGGCCACGAGGCACGGGGGCGTGCCCCTGACCCTCGTGGGCACCTCGTAAGGTGGTTGCTGCTCTTCTTTGGCCACAAGAAAGCTAATTTTCGGAAAAAATCGTGGCGAAGGTTTCAATCCGATCGGAGTTACGGATCTCCGGGAATATAAAAAATGGTGAAAGGGCAGAATCAGGAACGCAGAAACAGAGACAGACAGAGAGACAGATCAAATCTCGGAGGGGCTCTTGCCCCTCCCACGCCATGGAGACCATGGACAAGAGGGGAAATCCTTCTCCCATCTAAGGAGAAGGTCAAGTTAAAGAACAAGAAGGGGGGCTCTCTCCCCCTCGGTTCTGGTGGCGCCGGAACGCCGCCGGGGGCCATCATCATCATTGCGATCGACGCCAACACCTCCGCCATATTCACCAACATCTCCATCACGTTCCCCCATCTATATTCAACGTTCCACTCTCCCGCAACCCGCTGTGCCCTCTACTTTAACATGGTGCTTTATGCTTCATATTATTATCCAATGATTTCTTGCCATCCTATGATCTCTAAGTAGATTTTCGTTGTCCTATCGGTAATTGGTGAATTGCTATGATTGGTTTAATTTGCTTGTGGTTATGTTGTTGTCCTATTGTGCCCTCCGTGTCGTGCAAGCATAAGGGATTCCCGCTGTAGGGTGTTGTAATACATTCATGATTCGCTTATAGTGGGTTGCTTGAGTGACAGAAGCATAAACCCGAGTAAGGGGATTGTGGCGTATGGGATAAAGGGGACTTGATGCTTTAATGCTATGGTTGGGTTTTACCTTAATGATCTTTAGTAGTTGCGGATGCTTGCTAGAGTTCCAATCATAAATGCATATGATCCAAGAAGAGAAAGTATGTTAGCTTATGCCTCTCCCACATAAAACTTGCTATCGGTCTAGTAAAGTAGTCAATTGCTTAGGGACAATTTCACAACTCCTACCACCACTTTTCCACACTCGCTATACTAACTTTATTGCTTCTTTATCTAAACAGCCCCTATTTTTTATTTACGTGCTCTTTATTATCTCACAATTCTATCCAACAACACCTACAAAGTACTTATAGTTTCATACTTGTTTTAGGTAAAGCGAACGTTAAGCGTGTGTAGAGTTGTATCGGTTGTCGATAGAACTTGAGGGAATATTTGTTCTACCTTTAGCTCCTCGTTGGGTTCGACACTCTTACTTATCAAAAGAGGCTACAATTGATCCCCTATACTTGTGGGTTATCAAGACCTTTTTCTGGCGCCGTTGCCGGGGAGTCATAGCGTGGGGTGAATATTCTCGTGTGTGCTTGTTTGCTTTATCACTAAGTAATTTATATTTGCTGTTTTAAGTTGTTCTCTATCTTTAGTTATGGATATGGAACACGAAATACCAAAAAGAATAGGTGTACTTGCTACTCATGGAGATGGAGAACCTCCTAAGACCCTCGATGCTCATTATGTGAAAGATATTATGTACTACTTTGATAATCCTGAGAAAACCCCATTCAATTATGTTATGAGAGACACGTTGGATCAACGTGAATAATTTAGGGATTATCGCTTGACACAAAAAGGGAAACTATTATGGGATCAAATTCATATGTTACATTGGTATGCTCGTCAAATATGCTTGAGATATGAATATTATTATACTTGTTGCTCTAGGATGAAGGCTTCCCACCTTCCCTTTTCATGCAAATTCAATGATGATAAAACCTTGGCTTCTTATGCTAATGGTATATATGATTACTATGATGTGGAACAAATAGAAGAATTTGTTACTTTTATGGGTGCTTATGAAATTGAATCTTTGTTTAAAGAGTTTGAAGATTTTGATGATTCAGTTTATAGGCCTGAAAATTTTGCTATACTTAAATATTGCTATGTGAATTATGAATACAATGACGATATTGATGCGTTTATTGAGAAAGTCTCCGCTGTCCAAGAAGAGACTAATATTTTGCAGGAGTCTATGGAAGAAGAAATTGATGAAACTGTGAGCTCATTGGATGAAAAAGATGGTGAGGAGAGCGAAGAACAAAAGGAGGAATAGCGGATTAGCTACCCGTGCCCACCTTCTAATGACAGTAACTCTTCAACCCATACATTGTTTAATTTCCCTTCATGCTTACTGAAGGATGATTGCTATGATGATTGCTACGATCCCTTTAATTCGTTTGAAATATCCCTTTTTGATGATGCTTGCTATGCTTGTGGCCAAGATGCCAATATGAATGGTGCTTATGGAGATGAACTTGCTATAGTTCCTTATGTTAAACATTAAATTGTTGCTATTGCACCCACGCATGATAGTCCTATTATCTTTTGAATTCTCCAAACAACACAATACCAGAGAAGTTTGTACTTATTAAGGATCATATTGATGGGTTGCGTTTTACTACTACACATGATGATTTTGATAGATATAATATGCATGTGCTTGCAGCTCCTACTTGCAATGAGAGAGGAACTATATCTCCACCTCTCTATGTTTCCAATATGATAGAATTGCAAGAAACTGCTCATACTATGCATTGACCTTTACTTGGTGTGCATGAATTGTTCTTTTATGACATGCCGATGCATAGGAAGAGAGTTAGACTTTGTTGTTGCTTGATATATGTTACTTTGTGCTCACTACTAAATCACAAATCATTGTTAATTAAAATTGGCTTTGATATACCTTCGGATCCGGGTGGATTCATTACTTGAGCACTATATGCCTAGCTTAATGGCTTTAAAGAAAGCGCTGCCAGGGAGACAACCCGAAAGTTTTAGAGAGCCATTTATTTCTGTTGAATGCTTTCGTAAAGTTTAAAAACAAAAAAATAAAGAGGGGAACCCAAAACTTTTCAAAAGGAAAGTGAAAGTGAGAAAGACAAGCATTGTTGAAGTGGGGGAGCTCCTTGAACTTTGTTCATGCTCACGGAAACTTTGTGAATCTTAATTACATAAACTTTTCATCAAAAATAATTATCCCCTTGTACAATTCCATTGTATTATAAAAAATAATATGCCAAGGTTTGCCTTTAGGATGTTTATGATGCTTGTTGGTTTGTACGGTGCAGGACAGAAACTTTGACTGTAGTGTGTGATTTTACATTTTTTTTACTGCAACGTCAAACGGTTCTGATTCTTTTTGCACTGTCTTTCTGTACAAATTTTTTATTTTTCCAAATTTTGGTAGAATTGTTCGGGTAACATAAGTATGGTGAATATTCAGATTACTACAGACTGTTCTGTTTTTGATGCATAGTTAGCTTGTTTTGATGAAACTATCAATTTCTATCAGTGGATTAAGCCATGGAAAAGTTATATTACAGTAGACACAATGAAAAAATAAAATATGAATTGGTTTGCAACAGTACGTAGAGTAGTGATTTGCTTTATTATACTAACGGATCTTACCGAGTTTTCTGTTAAAGTTTTGTGTGGATGAAGTGTTTGATCGAGGAGGTCTCGATATGAGGAAAATGAAGAGAGGCAAGAGATCAACCTTGGGGATGCACAAGGCACCCCAAGTAAATATTCAAGGAGACTCAAGCGTCTAAGCTTGGGGACGCCCCGAAAAGCATCCCCTCTTTCTTCAACAAGTATCGGTATGTTTTCGGATTCGTTTCATTCATGCGATATGTGCAAATCTTGGAGCGTCTTTTGCATTTAGTTTTCACTTTTCTTTTATGCACCATGCTGGTATGAGATAGTCCGTGGTTGATTTATATAATGCGCATTGCACTTCACTTAAATATTTTGAGTACGGCTTTATAGAATGCTTCGTGTGCTTCACTTATATCATTTGAAGTTTGGATTGCCGGTTTCTATTCACATATAAAACCGCCATTTATAGAATGCTCTTTTGTTCACTGATGTCTACTAAACAACCTTCTTCTTGTAGACATTGTTGGGCCTGCAAGTGCACAGGTTTGTAGGACAGTAGCAAATTTCCCTCAAGTGGATGACCTAAGGTTTATCAATCCGTAGGAGGCGTAGGATTAAGATGGTCTATCTCAAACAACCCTGCAACCAAATAACAAAGAGTCTCTTGTGTCCCCAACACACCCAATACAATGGTAAATTGTATAGGTGCACTAGTTCGGCGAAGAGATGGTGATACAAGTGCAATGCTAGGAAAATGAGCGTAAACGGTATTGCAATGCTAGGAAACAAGGCCTAGGGTTCATACTTTCACTAGTGCAAGTTCTCTCAACAATAATAACATAGATGGATCATATAACAATCCCTCAACATGCAACAAAGAGTCACTCCAAAGACACTAATAGCGGAGAACAAACGAAGAGATTATGGTAGGGTACGAAACCACCTCAAAGTTATTCTTTAGGATCAATCTATTCAAGAGTTCGTACTAGAATAACACCTTAAGACACAAATCAATCAAAACCCTAATGTCACCTAGATACTCCATTGTCACCTCAAGTATCCGTGGGCATGATTATACGATATGCATCACACAATCTCAGATTCATCTATTCAACCAACACAAAGTACTTCAAAGAGTGCCCCAAAGTTTCTACCGGAGAGTCAAGAACGCGTGCCAACCCCTATGCATAGGTTCATGGGCGGAACCCGCAAGTTGGTCACCAAAACATACATCAAGTGGCACATGATATCCCATTGTCACCATAGATAAGCACGGCAAGACATACATCAAGTGTTCTCATAAAAGACTCAATCTGATAAGATAACTTCAAAGGGAGAACTCGATTCATCAAAAGAGAGTAGAGGGGGAGAAACATCATAAGATCCAACTACAATAGCAAAGCTCGGGATACATCAAGATCGTGCCATAGAGGGAACATGAGAGAGAACACGAGAGAGAGAGATCAAACACATAGCTACTGGTACATACCCTCAGCCTCGAGGGTGAACTACTCCCTCCTCGTCATGGATAGCATCGGGATGATGAAGATGGCCACGGTGAAGGATCCCCCCTCCGACAGAGTGCTGGGAAGGGCTCCCGAGAGGTTTTTGGTGGCTACATAGGCTGGCGGCGGCGAAACTCCCGATCTATCTTGATATTTGATGTTTTTAGGGTACGTAGGCTTATATAGGCGAAAGAAGTCGGTCGGGAGGTGCTCGAGGGGCCCACGAGATAGGGGGGCGCCCAGTAGGGGGGGGGCGCCCTCCTATCTCATGGCCTCCTCGAGGGTCTTCTGACGTGAACTCCAAGTCTCTAGGGTGATATTCTTCCAAAAAATCATGTTGCCGAAGGCTTCATTCCGTTTGGACTCCGTTTGATATTCCTTTTCTTCGAAATACTGAAACAGGCAATAAAACAGCAATATGGGCTGGGCCTCCGGTTAATAGGTTAGTCCCAAAAGTAATATAAAAGTGTATAATAAAGCCCATAATCATTCAAAACAGATAATAAAATAGCATGAATGCTTCATAAATTATAGATACGTTGGAGACGTATCAGCATCCCCAAGCTTAATTCCTACTCGTCGTCGAGTAGGTAAATGATAAAGAAAGAATTTATGAAGTGTGAATGCTAGAAGGTGCACAAGTTTGATCAATGATAATTTCAATCACCTTTCTAGCATGATTATATGTCATGACAGTAGCTCATCTCATAAAACTTTTCACGAACTAGTAACAAGCAATTCACATGTTAAAGCATAAACCATAAACTTTCTTGAAAACTAGCAAACTTCATTCTTAGTCATCAAACAATTGCATTCATCTTACTTTCAGGAAGAGTCTATGTCAGAGCTTTGATTTAGCAAACTTCACATACTCAACTATCATATAGTCTTCTACAATTGCTAACACTCACGCAATACTTGTGGTTATGGAGTTTTAATCAAACACAGAGAAAGATTGGGGCTTATAATGTTGCTCCAAACGTATTCACCTTTGGGTGATGTCAACAATAATTGTTCATGCTAACGTACATCCAATTGGATATATATATATCAGGATCACTCTAACACAAAGTGCTTGCCAAAGGATAAAATAAAAAGGGGAAAGGTGAAGATCACCTTGACTCTTGCATAAAGTAAAAGACATAAAGTAAAAGATAGGCCCTTCGCAGAGGGAAGCAGAGGTTGTCATGCGCTTTTAGGGTTGGATACACAAAACCTTAATGCGAAAGAACGTCACTTTATATTGCCCCTTGTATATGGACCTTTATTATGAAGTCCGTCACTTTTATTGCTTCCATAACAAGATCGTACAAATCTTATTTTCTCCACACTAATAAGTCATGCATATTTAGAGAGCAATTTTTATTGCTTGCACCGATGACAACTTACTTGAAGGATCTTACTCAATCCATAGGTAGATATGGTGGACTCTCATGGCAAAACTGGGTTTAAGGATATTTGGAAGCACAAGTAGTATCTCTACTTGGTGCTAGGAATTTTTGGCTAGCATGAGGGGGAAAGGCAAGCTCAACATATTTGAATGATCCATGACAATATACTTTAACTGAGATGCGAGAAAACATAACCCATTACGTTGTCTTCCTTGTCCAACATCAACTCTTTAGCATGTCATACATAATGAGTGCTCACAATTATAAAAGATGTCTATGATAATATATTTATATGTGAAATCTCTCTTCCTTCAATATTCTTTCATGAATTGTTCATATGACTAATACAATGCTTGCTAACCGTCAATACATTTACAACCTCTACTTCTTAGATGTGAAGTCATTACTCCCCATGGGATAAGCAAATGAAACATATATAATTTCAGATTTATGACTTTCAACTCATTCAACCATTTACTCATAGGATATAAGTGAAGCACACGAGTAAATGAAAAACTACTCCAAAGTGAAGACCAATGAGTTGTTAAATAATTATGTAGCTATATGAAGACTCTCTCTCAAAAAAGAATTTCAGATCTTGTTATTGTATTCAAATAGCAAGCAAAACAAAATAAAATGACATTGCAAGGATAGCACAACTCATGTGAAGAAGCAAAAACTTAGGCTCAACCGATACTAACCGATAGTTGTTGAAGAAGAAAGGTGGGATGCCTACCGGGGCATCCCCAAGCTTAGATGCTTGAGACTTCTTGAAATATTATCTTGGGGTGCCTTGGGCATCCCCAAGCTTGAACTTTTGTGTCTCCTTAATTCCTCTCATATCATGGTTTCTCTATTTCTCAAAATCTTCATCCACACCAAACTCAACAAGAACTCGTGAGATAGGTTAGTATAAACCAACGCAAAACCTTATCATTTTCTACTGTAACGAATCACAAAAATTATTATTCAACATTGCATACTAAATGTCTCTGCATATTTAACACTCCTATCCTCAAATAGAATCATTAAACAAGCAAACATATGCAAACAATGCAACCATAACAGCAATCTGCCAAAACAGTACAGTCTGTAAAGAATGCAAGAGTATAAATACTTCCATGACTTCAAAAATTATGAGAGAAAATTCCCACTGTAATAAATTTATCAGATCTCAATATGCAAAAATATTCAACATTATACCATTCTCTGACTTTTCTAGGGAATTTTTGTAACAGCGGTAAACTTTCTGTTTTCAAACAGCAACATGTATACTAGCGAAATAAGCGTGGCAAAGGCTATCCTTGACATTTTTTATTGAAACTAACGATGAAAAACATTATTCTAACTAACAGCAAGCAAAAACTAACAAAATAAAATGACGCTCCAAGCAAAACACATATCATGTCGTGAATAAAAATATAGCTCCAAGTAAAGTTACCGATGAACGAAGACGAAAGAGGGGATGCCATCCGGGGCATCCCCAAGCTTAGGCTCTTGGTTGTCCTTGAATATTACCTTGATGTTCCTTGGGCATCCCCAAGCTTAGGCTCTTTCCACTCCTTATTCCATAGTTCATCGAATCTTTTCCCAAAACTTGAAAACTTCAACCACACAAAACTCAAAACAAAACTCGTAAGCTCAGTTAGTGTAAGAAAATAAATCACCACTTTAAGGTACTGTAATGAACTCATTCTTTATTTATATTTGTGTTAAACCTACTGTATTGCAACTTTTCTATGGTTCATACCCTTACATACTAGCCATAGATTCATTAAAATAAGCAAACAACACAATGAAAACAGAATCTGTCAAAAACAGAACACTCCGTAGCAATCTATATCAAACGTATACTTCTGGAACTCCAAACATTCTGAGCTAAATTGGCGGACCTGAGGAATTTGTCTATTAATCATCTGCAAAAAGAATCAACCTAAAAGCGCTCTCCAGTAAAACTTGGAAGCTATTCTCGTGAGCGCAAAAGTTTCTGTTTTCTACAGCAAGATCATATAGACTTCACCCAAGTCTTCCCAAAGGCTCTACCTGGCACTTTATTGAAACAAAAGCTATAAAACATGATTACTACAGTAGCATAATCATGTGGACACACAAAAACGGTAAATGTAAATATTGGGTTGTCTCCCAACAAGCGCTTTTCTTTAATGCCTTTCTAGCTAGGCATGATGACGACAATGATGCTCACATAAAGGATAAGAATTGAAACATAACGGGAGCATCATGAAGAATATGACTAGCACATTTAAGTCTAACCCACTTCCTATGTATAGGTATTTTGTGATCAAAAAACTTATGGGAACAATAATCAATTAGCATAGGAAGGTAAAATAAGCATAGCTTCAAAAAAATTAACACATAGAGAGGAAACTTGATATTATTGTAATTCCTACAAGCATATGTTCCTCCCTCATAATAATTTTCAGTAGCATCATGAATGAATTCAACAATATAACCAGCACCTAAAGCATTCTTTTCATGATCTACAAGCATAGAAAATTTACTACTCTCCACATAAGCAAAATTCTTCTCATTCGGAATGGTGGGAGTATCATAAGAGACTTGAATACTATAAATTGTTTCCACATGAAAAGAGTAATGTTCAGAAAAAGGGTAACCATAATCATGACAAGTTTTATAAATATAATCATCAGTACTTTTTATATCATAAGTTTCATCACAATAATCGTCATAAGTAGCAACTTCGTTCTCATCACGATTGAAACCTCTTCCAAGATAGTGGAATCATCACTAAATAAAGTTGACACTCTTCCAAATACACTTTCATATTCATCACAATAAGATTCAACATCCTCCAAAATAGTGGGATCAATACTACCTAAAGTTGACACTCTTCCAAACACACTTTCATTAATATAATCATCATAAAGAGGCATGCTACCATCATAACAACTTTGCATATCAAAACATGGGAGACTAAAAATATCATCTTGATTAAACATAGCTTTCCCAAGCTTGGGACAAACATTAATTTCAGCAAATATATTCTCAAATATGTCATCCTCATCATGTTGGGGAATGTAGCAGAAATTCAAAATTTTCTACACATCACCAAGATCAATCTATGGAGAGACTAGCAACGAGAGAGAGGGGAGTGCATCTTCATACCCTTGAATATCGCTAAGCGGAAGCGTTACAAGAACACGGTTGATGGAGTCGTACTCGCGGCGATTCAAATCGCGGAAGATCCATCTAGCGCCGAACGGACGGCGCCTCCGCGTTCAACACACGTACAGCCCGGGGATGTCTCCTCCTTCTTGATCTAGCAAGGGGAGAGGAGAAGTTGAGGGAGAACTCCGACAGCACGACGGCATGGTGGTGGTGGAGCTCGTGGTATTTCTGCAGGGCTTCGCCAAGCACTACGGAGGAGGAAGAAGAGTTGGAGGAGGGAGGGGCTGCGCCAAAAGCAAGGGTGCGGCTGCCCTATCTCTCCCTCACTATATATAGGGGGAAGGGAGGAGGAGGAGGCGCCCTAGGGTTCCCTAGGGGAGGGGCGGCGGCCACACGGGAAACCCTAGATGGGTTTGGGCGCCCCCACCCCCTAGAAAACTTGCCCCCCAAGCCGGGAGGGACGGCTGCCCTAGGGGTGGCACCCCCACCTCTCCTGGTTACGTGAGATGGGGTGGGAGGGGCGCTCAGCCCCTTAGTGGGCTGATGTGCCCTTCCCCTTGGCCCATAAGGCCCACCAACGCTTGCCGGGGCCTCCGAAACCCCTTTCGGACACGCTGGTCATCACCTGGTACCCCCGGAACAATTTCGGACTCCAATACCCTTCGTCCAATATATCGACCTTCACCGTCGGACCATTCCGGAACTCCTCGTGATGTCCGGGATCACATACGGGACTCCGAACTACCTTCGGTAACCACATACTATTTCCCATAAGAACTCTAGCGTCACCGAACCTTAAGTGTGTAGACCCTACGGGTTTGGGAATCATGCAGACATGACCGAGACATCTCTCCAGCCAATAACCAACAGCGGGATATGGATACCCATGTTGGATCCCACATGTTCCACGATGATCTCATCGGATGAACCACGATGTCTAGGACTCAAGCAATCCCGTATACAATTCCCTTTGTCAATCGGTACGTTACTTGCCAGAGATTCGATCATTGGTATCCCAATACCTCGTTCAATCTCGTTACCAGCAAGTCACTTTACTCGTTTTGTAATGCATGATCCCGTGACTAACTACTTAGTCACATTGAGCTCATTATGATGATGCATTACCGAGTGGGCCCAGAGATACCTCTCCGTCATACGGAGTGACAAATCCCAGTCTCGATTCGTGCCAACCCAACAGAACACTTTCGGATATACCTGTAGTGCACCTTTATAGCCACCCAGTTATGTTGTGACATTTGGTACACCCAAAGCATTCCTACGGTATCCGGGAGTTGCACAATCTCATGGTCTATGGAAATGATAACTGACATTAGAAAACCTCTTAGAAAACGAACTATACGATCTTGTGCTATGCTTAGGATTGGGTCTTGTCCATCACATCATTCTCCTAATGATGTGATCCCGTTATCAATGACATCCAATGTCCATGGTCAGGAAACCATAACCATCTATTGATCAACGAGCTAGTCAACTAGAGGCTCACTAGGGACATGTTGTGGTCTATGTATTCACACATGTATTATGGTTTCCAGTTAATACAATTATAGCATGAACAATAGACAATTGTCATGAACAAGTAAATACAATAATAACCATTTTATTATTGCCTGTAGGGCATATTTCCAACAGTCTCCCACTTGCACTAGAGTAAATAATCTAGTTCACATCACTATGTGATTGTAATGAATCAACACCCATGGGGTTTGATCATATCTCGCTTGTGAGAGAGGTTATTAGTCAATGGATCTGAACCTTTCAGATCGGTGTGTGCTTTACAAATCTCTATGTCATCTTGTAGATGCAGCTACCACGCGCTATTGGAACTATTCCAAATAACTTCTCTACTATACGAATCCGGTCTACTACTCAGAGTCATCCAGATTAGTGTCAAAGTTTGCATCGGCGTAACCCTTTACGACGAACTCTTTTACCACCTCCATAATCGAGAAAATTCCTTAGTCCACTTGTTACTAAGGATAACCTTGACCACTATCCTGTGATCCATTCCTGGATCACACTTGTACCCCTTGACTGACTCATGGCAAGGCACACTTTAGGTGCGGTACACAGCATAGCATACTGTGGAGCCTACGTCTAAAGCATAGGGGACGACATCCGTCCTTTCTGTCTCTTCTACCGTGGTGAGGTCTTGAGTCTTACTCAATATGCACACCTTATAACATAGCCAAGAACTCCTTCTTTGCCGATCTATTTTGAACTCCTTCAAAATCTTGTCACGGTATGTATTCATTTGAAAGTACTGTTAAGCATTTTGATCTATCCTTATAGATCTTGATGCTCAATGTTCAAGTAGCTTAATACATGTTTTCCATTGAAAAACACTTTTCAAATAACCCTATATGCTTTCCCGAAATTCTACAACATTTCTGATCAACAATATGTTAACAACATATAGTCATCAGAAATTCTATAGTGATCCCACTCAATTCTTTGGAAATACAAGTTTCTCATAAATTTTGTATAAACCCAAAATCTGTGATCATCTCATCAAAGCGTATATTCCATCTCCGAGATGCTTACTCCAGTCCTTAGAAGGATTACTTGAGCTTTGCATACTTGTTAGCATCTTTCAGGATTGACAAAACCTTCTGGTTGTATCACATACAACCTTTCCTCAAGAAAATTGTCAAGGAAACAACGTTTTGACATCCTATCTGCAAGATTTCATAAATAATGCAGTAACTGCTAATATAATTCCAACAGACTCTTAGCATCGCTACGAATGAGAAAGTCTCATTGCAGTCAACTCCTTGAACTTGTCAGAAAACATCTTAATGACAAGTCAAGCTTTTTAATGGTGATACTTACCATCACTGTCCGCCTTCCTTTTAAAATCCATCTGTACCCAACAGCCTTACGACCATCGAGTAGTTCTTCCAAAGTTTATACTTTGTTTTCATACATGGATCCTCTCTCGGATTTTATGGCCTTGAGCCATTCGTCGGAATCCGGGCCCACCATCGCTTCTCCATAGCTCGTAGGTTCATTGTTGTCTAGCAACATGACCTCTAAGACAGGATTGCGTACCACTCTGAAGTAGTATGCATGCTTGTCGACCTACGAGGTTTGGTAGTGACTTGATCTGAAGTTTCATGATCACTATCATCAGCTTCCACTTCAATTGGCGTAGGCGCGATAGGAATAACTTCCCGTGCCCTGCTACACCATCCTCCCACTCAATTCTTTCGAGAGAAACTTTTCCTCTAGAAAGGACCCGATTCTAGAAACAATCCCTTTTGCTTTCGGAACTGATGCAGGAGGTATACCCAACTGTTTTTGGGTGTCCTATGAAGATGCATTTATCCGCTTTGGGTTCGAGCTTATCAGCCTGAAACTTTTTCACATAAGCATCGCAGCCCCAAACTTTTTAAGAAACGACAACTTAGGTTTCTCTAAACCATAGTTCATACGGTGTCGTCTCAACGGAATTGCGTGGTACCCTATTTAAAGTGAATGCGGTTGTCTCTAATGCCTAACCCATAAATGATAGTGGTAATTCGATAAGAGACATCATGGTATGCATCATATCCAATAGGGTGCAGTTATGATGTTCGGACACACCATCACACTATGGTGTTCCAGGCGGTATTAATTGTGAAACAATTTCCACAATGTCTTAATTGTGTGCCAAACTTGTAACTCGGATATTCATCCCTATGATCATATCATAGACATTTTATCCTCTTGTCATGACGATCTTCAACTTCACTCTGAAATTACTTGACCCTTTCAATAATTCAGATTTGTGTTTCATCAAGTAAATATACTCAGAATCTACTCAAATCATCTGTGAAGTAAGAGCATAACGATATTGACTGTGTGCCTCAGCACTCATTGGATTTCATACATCAAATGTATTACTTCCAACAAGTTGCTCTCTTGTTTCATCTCACTGAAAAACGAGGCCTTTCAGTCATCTTGCCCATGTGGTATGATTTGCATGTCTCAAGTGATTCAAAATCAAGTGAGTCCAAACGATCCATCCGTATGGAGTTTCTTCATGCATATATACCAACAGACATGGTTCGCCTGTCTCAATTTTTCAAAAAACGAGTGAGTCCAAAGATCCATCAACATGGAGCTTCTTCATGCATTTTATACCAGTATGACTCAAATGGCAGTGCCACAAGTATGTGGTACCATCATTACTATCTTATATCTTTTGGCATGAACATGTGTATCACTATGATCGAGATTTAATAAACCATTCATTTTAGGTGCAAGACCGTTGAAGGTACTATTCAAATAACAGAGTAACCATTATTCTCCTTAAATGAATAACTGTATTGCGATAAACATAATCCAATCATGTCTATGCTCAACGCAAACACCAAATAACAAATATTTAGGTTTAACACCGACCCCGATGGTAGAGGGAGCGTGCGATGCTTGATAACATCAACCTTGGAAATACTTCCAACACATATCGTCACCTGCCTCTAGCTAGTCTCTGTTTATTCCGTAGCCTTTTATTTCGAGTTACTAACACTTAGCAACCGAACTGGTATCTATTACCCTGGTGCTACTAGGAGTACTAGTAAAGTACACATCAATATAATGTATATCCAATATACTTCTGTCGACCTTGCCAGCCTTCTCATCTACCAGGTATCTAGGGTAGTTCTACTTCATTGATCGTTCCCCTCATTACAGAAGCACTTAGTCTCGGGTTTGGGTTCAACCTTGGGTTTCTTTACTAGAGTAGCAACTGATTTGTCGTTTCATGAAGTATCCCTTCTTTCCCTTGCCCTTCTTGAAACTAGTGGTTTTACTAACCATCAACAATTGATGCTCCTACTTGATTTCTACTTTCACGGTGTCAAACATCGCGAATTGCTCAAGGATCATCATGTCTATCCCTGATATGTTATAGTTCATCACGAAGCTCTAGTAGCTTGGTGGCAGTGACTTTGGAGAACCATCACTATCACATCCGGAAGATAACTCCCACTCGATTCAAGCGATTTTAGTACTCAGACAATCTGAGCACATGCTCAACGATTGAGCTTTTCTCCCTTAGTTTGTAGGCTTAGAAACTTGCCGGAGGTCTTACACCTCTTGACGTGGGCACGAGCCTGAAATCCCAATTTCAGCACTTGGAACATCTCATATGTTCTGCGACGTTTCAAAAATGTCTTCGGTGCCTCAATTCTAAACTGTTTAACATTACGCACTGAACTATCACGTAGTCATCAAAACATATATGTCAGATGTTCGCAACATCCACAAACGACGCTCGAGGTTCAGCACACCGAGCGGTGCATTAAGGACATAAGCCTTCTGTGCAGCAATGAGGACAATCCTCAGAATACGGACCCAGTCCGCATAATTGCTACTGTCAACTTTCAACTAAATTTTCTCTAGGAACATATCTAAAACAGTTAACTAAAGTGCGAGCTACGACATAATTTGTAAAGACCTTTTGACTATGTTCATGATAATTAAGTTCATCTAATCAAATTATTAATGAACTCCCACTCAGATAGACATCCCTCTAGTCATCTAAGTGATACATGATCCGAGTCAACTAGGCCGTGTCCGATCATCACGTGAGACGGACTAGTCATCATGGGTGAACATCTTCATGTTGATCGTATCTTCTATACAACTCATGTTCGACCTTTCAGTCTCTTGTGTTCCGAGGCCATGTCTGTACATGCTAGGCTCGTCAAGTCAACCTAAGTGTTTTGCATGTGTAAATCTGGCTTACACCCGTTGTATGTGAATGTTAGAATCTATCACACCCGCTCATCACGTGGTGCTTCGAAACAACGAACTTTCGCAACGGTGCACAGTTAGGGGGAACACTTTCTTGAAATTTTAGCGAGGGATCATCTTATTTATGCTACCATCGTTCTAAGCAAATAAGATGTAAAAACATGATAAACATCACATGCAATCAAATAGTGACATGATATGGCCAATATCATTTTGCTCCTTTTGATCTCCATCTTCGGGGCGCCATGATCATCATCGTCACCGACATGACACCATGATCTCCATCATCATAATCTCCATCATCGTGTCTTCATGAAGTTGTCTCACCAACTATTACTTCTACTACTATGGCTAACGGTTTAGCAATAAAGTAAAGTAATTACATGGCGTTATTCAATGACACGCAGGTCATACAATAAATTAAGACAACCCCTATGGCTCCTACCGGTTGTGATACTCATCGACATGCAAGTCGTGATTCCTATTACAAGAACATGATCAATCTCATACATCACATATATTTCTTTCATCACATCCTTTTTGGCCATATCACATCACGCGGCATATGCTGCAAAAACAAGTTAGACGTCCTCTAATTGTTGTTGCAAGTTCTTTACGTGGCTGCTATAGGTTTATAGCAAGAATGTTTCTTACCTACGCCAAAACCACAATGTGATATGCCAATTGCTATTTACCCTTCATAAGGGCCCTTTTCATCGAATCCGATCCGACTAAAGTGAGAGAGACTGGCACCCTCTAGCCACCTTATGCAACAAGTGCATGTCAGTTGGTGGAACCTGTCTCACGTAAGTGTACATGTAAGGTCGGTCCGGGCCGCTTCATCCCACAATACCGTAGAAACAAGATCTAACTAGTAACGGTAAGCATATTGAACAAAATCAACACCCACAACAACTTGTGTTCTACTCGTGCATAGAATCTATGCAATAGACCTAGCTCATGATGCCACTGTTGGGGAACATAGCAGAAATTCAAAATTTTCTACGCATCCCCAAGATCAATCTATGGAGAGACTAGCAACAAGAGAGAGGGGAGTGCATCTTCATACACTTGAAGATCTCTAAGCGGAAGCGTTACAAGAACACGGTTGATGGAGTCGTACTCGCGGCGATTCAAATCGCGGAAGATCCGATCTAGCGCCGAACGGACGGCGCCTCCGTGTTCAACACACGTACAGCCCGGGGACGTCTCCTCCTTATTGATCCAGCAAGGGGAGAGGAGAAGTTGAGGGAGAACTCCGACAGCACGACGGCATGGTGGTGGTGGAGCTCGTGGTATTTCTGCAGGGCTTCGCCAAGCACTACGGAGGAGGAAGAAGAATTGGAGGAGGGAGGGGCTGCGCCAAAAGCAAGGGTGCGGCTGCCCTCTCTCTCCCTCACTATATATAGGGGGAAGGGAGGAGGAGGAGGCTCCCTAGGGTTCCCTAGGGGAGGGGCGGCGGCCACAGGGGAAATCCTAGATGGGTTTGGGCGCCCCCACCCCCTAGAAAACTTGCCCCCCAAGCCGGGAGGGGCGGCTGCCCTAGGGGTGGCGCCCCCACCTGTCCTGGTTACGTGAGATGGGGTGGGAGGGGCGCTCAGCCCCTTAGTGGGCTGATGTGCCCCCTCCCCTTGGCCCATAAGGCCCCCAACGCTTGCCGGGGCCTCCGAAACCCCTTTCAGACACGCTGGTCATCACCTGGTACCCCCGGAACAATTCCGGACTCCAATACCCTTCGTCCAATATATCAATATTCACCGCCGGACCATTCCGGAACTCCTCGTGACGTCCGGGATCACATCCGGGACTCCGACCTACCTTCGGTAACCACATACTATTTCCCATAACAACTCTAGCGTCACCGAACCTTAAGTGTATAGACCCTACGGGTTCGGGAATCATGCAGACATGACCGAGACATCTCTCCGGCCAATAACCAATAGCAGGATCTAGATACCCATGTTGGATCCCACATGTTCCACGATGATCTCATCGCATGAACCACGATGTCAAGGATTCAAGCAATCCCGTATACAATTCCCTTTGTCAATCGGTACGTTACTTGCCAGAGATTCGATCATCGGTATCCCAATACCTCGTTCAATCTCGTTACCGGCAAGTCACTTTACTCGTTTCGTAATGCATGATCCCGTGACTAACTACTTAGTCACATTGAGCTCATTATGATGATGCATTACCGAGTGCGCCCAGAGATACCTCTCCGTCATACGAAGTGACAAATCCCAGTCTCGATTTGTGCCAACCCAACAGAACACTTTCGGATATACCTGTAGTGCACCTTTATAGCAACCCAGTTACGTTGTGACGTTTGGTACACCCAAAGCATTCCTACGGTATCCGGGAGTTTCACAATCTCATGGTCTAAGGAAATGATACTTGACATTAGAAAAGATCTTAACAAACGAACTATACGATCTTGTGCTATGCTTAGGATTGGGTCTTGTCCATCACATCATTCTCCTAATGATGTGATCCTGTTATCAATGACATCCAATGTCCATGGTCAGGAAACCATAATCATCTATTGATCAAAGAGCTAGTCAACTAGAGGCTCACTAGGGACATGTTGTGGTCTATATATTCACACATGTATTATGGTTTCCAATTAATACAATTATAGCATGAACAATAAACAATTATCATGAACAAGGAAATACAATAATAACCATTTTATTATTGCCTCTAGGGCATATTTCCAACACATCAAACATAGCATCCCCAAGCTTGGGTCTTTTCATATCATAAGCATAACCATTCTCATCATTAATAGTATGGATAGCACCAATAGTATAGCAATTAGCATCGTCACAATGAGTAGTAGGAGAAATATCATTTGGGAGGGATTCCTTTTTACCTTTGCTGCCCCTTCTCTTCCTTTTCTTCTTCATATTATGTGTGGGTTCAACCTTCTTTATTAATGGGATTGGTTGAATAAAAAGCTCTTCCTCATTACCTGAATCATCATAAGAAATAATAGGAGGAGATTGGGAAGTCTCTTCCCTTTGATTAGTATTATCATAATCTTCTATTTGCTTTCTTTTCTTTAGGTAATTGGCAATATAAGGATTTTCAATGCAATTCACTGTACAATACATATAAATCTTCTCTAGATCAATATCAAGGAAATGCCCAAGATTAAATTTTGGAATAAGCTTAGTTGCACGTTTCAATTCTTCATAACCCAAAAGCAAACTAAGTTCATTGTAATGAGAAAGGGAGATCAACTCATCCCCATTTTTGGACACGATTTGATCATGAAACAATTTGCATTGGAGATGTAAATGATCATGTTCATTGCAAAGTTCACAACGGTAAAGATATCTTAAATTTTCAGCGCTCACATTAAGCCTTTCTTGAAACCATTTAGTTTCTAAATGCTTATGCATCTTGCAATATATATCTTCTCTATTCGGTGAGTTCATGCAAACATGCACTCCACAAAAGTTAACATGCTCATAAGAGATATTTTCATCATGACTAGTGCAATCATCATTAGTACTATGGATATTCAAAGAATTCATACTAACAACATTGCAATCATGCTCATCATTCAAAGATTTAGTATCAAACATTCTAGTGCATTCTTCTTCTAGCACTTGAGCACAATTTTCCTTTCCATCATTCTCACGAAAGATATTAAAAAGACGAAGCGTATGAGACAAACTCAACTCCATTTTTTTGGTAGTTTTCTTTTATAAACTAAACTAGTGATAAAACAAGAAACAAAAAGAGTCGATTGCAAGATCTAAAGATATACCTTCAAGAACTCACCGCGCCAAAAAAGAGCTTAGTTGACGGGGTGCGAGTACCGCTTACCTAGCCTCCCCGGCAACGGCGCCAGGAAAGAGCTTGATGTCTACTACACAACCTTCTTCTTCTAGACGTTGTTGGGCCTGCAAGTGCACAGGTTTGTAGGACAGTAGCAAATTTCCCTCAAGTGGATGACCTAAGGTTTATCAATCCGTAGGAGGCGTAGGATGAAGATGGTCTATCTCAAACAACCCTGCAATCAAATAACAAAGAGTCTCTTGTGTCCCCAACACACCCAATACAATGGTAAATTGTATAGGTGCACTAGTTCGGCGAAGAGATGGTAATACAAGTGCAATATGGATGGTAGAAAAAGGTATTTGTAATCTGAAATTATAAAAACAGCAAGGTAGCAAGTGGTAAAAGTGAGCGTAAACGGTATTGCAATGCTAGGAAACAAGGCCTAGGGTTCATACTTTCACTAGTGCAAGTTCTGTCAACAATAATAACATAGATAGATCATATAAAAATCCCTCAACATGCAACAAAGAGTCACTCAAAAGACACTAATAGTGGAGAACAGACAAAGAGATTATGGTAGGGTACAAAACCACCTCAAAGTTATTCTTTCGGATCAATCTATTCAAGAGTTCGTACTAGAATAACACCTTAAGACACAAATCAACCAAAACCCTAATGTCACCTAGATACTCCATTGTCACCTCAAGTATCCGTGGGCATGATTATACGATATGCATCACACAATCTCAGATTCATCTATTCAACCAACACAAAGTACTTCAAAGAGTGCCCCAAAGTTTCTACCGGAGAGTCAAGAACGTGTGCCAACCCCTATGCATAGGTTCATGGGCGTAACCCGCAAGTTGGTCACCAAAACATACATCAAGTGGCACATGATATCCCATTGTTACCACAGATAAGCACGGCAAGACATACATCAAGTGTTCTCATAAAAGACTCAATCCGATAAGATAACTTCAAAGGGAAAACTCAATTCATCACAAGAGAGTAGAGGGGGCGAAACATCATAAGATCCAACTACAATAGGAAAGCTCGGGATACATCAAGATCGTGCCATAGAGGGAACACGAGAGAGAACATGAGAGAGAGAGATCAAACACATAGCTATTGGTACATACCCTCAGCCTCGAGGGTGAACTACTCCCTCCTTGTCATGGATAGCGTCGGGATGATGAAGATGGCCACCGGTGAAGGATCCCCCCTCCGGCAGAGTGCCAGGAAGGGCTCCCGACAGGTTTTTGGTGGCTACAGAGGCTTGCGGCGGCAGAAATCCTGATGTATCTTGATATTTGATCTTTTTATTAGGGTACGTAGGCTTATATAGGTGAAAGAAGTCGGTCGGGAGGTGCTCGAGGGCCCCACGAGACAGGGGGCGCGCCCAGTAGGGGGGCACCCTCCTATCTCCTGGCCTCCTCGAGGGTCTTCTGACGTGAACTCCAAGTCTCCTGGGTGATATTCTTCCAAAAAATCACGTTGCCGAAGGTTTCATTCCGTTTGGACTCCGCTTGATATTCCTGTTCTTCGAAATACTGAAACAGGCAATAAAACAGCAATATGGGCTGGGCCTCCGGTTAATAGGTTAGTCCCAAAAGTAATATAAAGGTGTATAAAAAATCCCATAATCATTCAAAAAAAATAATAAAATAGCATGAATGCTTCTTAAATTATAGATACGTTGGAGACGTATCATTCACTTATATTTGTTAGAGCGTGGGCATATCTTTTGTAGAAAGAATTAAACTCTCTTGCTTCACTTATATCTATTTAGAGAGATGACAGGAATTGGTCATTCACATTGTTAGTCATAAAATCCTACATAAAACTTGTAGATCACTGAATATGATTGGTTTGATTCCTTGCAATAGTTTTGCGATATAAGGTGGTGATATTAGAGTCGTGCTAGTTGAGTAATTGTGGAATTGAGAAATACTTGTGTTGAGGTTTGCAAGTCCCGTAGCATGCACGTATGGTAACCGTTGTGTGACAAATTTGAAGCATGGGGTGTTTCTTTGATTGTCTTCCTTATGAGTGGCGGTCGGGGACGAGAGATGGTCTTTTCCTACCAATCTATCCCCCTAGGGTCATGCGTAGTAATACTTTGCTTCGAGGGCTAATAAACTTTTGCAATAAGTATATGAGTTCTTTATGACTAATGTGAGTCCATGGATTATATGCACTCTTACCCTTTCGCAATTTGCTAGCCTCTACGGTACCGTGCATTGCCCTTTCTCACCTCGAGAGTTGGTGCAAACTTCGCCGGTGCATCCAAACCCTGTGATATGATACACTCTATTACACATAAGCCTCCTTATATCTTCCTCAAAACAGCCACCATACCTACCTATTATGGCATTTCCACAGCCATTCTGAGATATATTGCCATGCAACTTCCATCATCATCATATACATGACTTGAGCATTCATTGTCATATTGCTTTGCATGATCGTGGGATAGCTAGCATGATGTTTTCATGGCTTGTCCATTTTTTTAATATCTATGATATGCTAGATCATTGCACATGCCGGTACACCGTCGGAGGCATTCATATAGAGTCATATATTTTGTTTTAGTATCGAGTTGTAATATTGAGTTGTAAGTAAATAAAATTGTGATGATCATCATTATTAGAGCATTGCCCCAGTGAGGAAAGGATGATAGAAGCAATGATTCCCCCACAAGTCGGGATGAGTCTCCAGACTTTATGAAAAAGAAAAGAGGCCAAAGAAGCCCAAATAAAAAAAAGAGGCCAAAGAAGCCCACCAAAAAAATAAAAAATAATAATAAAAGAAATGAGAGAAAAAGAGAAAAGGGTCAATGAGGGAGTCCCGGATTAGGGGGTGTCCGGAGAGCCGAACTATATACTTTGGCCGGACTCCTGGACTATGAAGATACAAGATTGAAGACTTTGTCCCGTGTCCGGATGGGACATTCCTTGGCGTGGAAGGCAAGCTTGGCAATACGGATATGTAGATCTCCTCCCATTGTAACCGACTCTGTGTAACCCTAGACCTCTCCGGTGTCTATATAAACCGGAGGGATTTAGTCCTTAGGACGAACAACAATAATACCATAGGCTAGCTTCTAGGGTTTAGCCTCTCTGATCTCGTGGTAGATCTACTCTTGTACTACCCATATCATCAATATTAATCAAGCAGGAGTAGGGTTTTACCTCCATCGAAAGGCCCGAACCTGGGTGAAAACATCGTGTCCCTTGTATCCTGTTACCATCCGCCTAGACGCACAGTTCGGGACCCCCTACCCGAGATCCGCCGGTTTTGACACCAACATTGGTGCTTTCATTGAGAGTTCCTCTGTGTCATCATCTTTAGGCCCGATGGATCCTCCGATCATCAACAACGATGCGGTCCAGGGTGAGACTTTTCTCCCCGGACAGATCTTCGTATTCAGCGGCTTTGCACTGCGGGCCAATTCGCTTGGCTATCTGGAGCAGATCGAAAGCTACGCCCCTGGCCATAAGGTCATATTTGGAAGTTTGAACTACATGGCTGACGTCCGCGGAGACTTGATCTTCGAAGGGTTCGAGCCACAGCCGAGCGCGCCGCACTGTCACGATGGGCATGTTCTAGCTCTGCCGCCGAACAGTGCCCAGGAGGCCGCCCCAGTGTCCGCTCCGACCCTTAGCTCGGAGCCGGTTGCGCCAATCGAGGATGGGTGGCTGGACACCGCCTCGGGGGCTGCAATCTCTACAGCGATCGAGCCGAACACCAGCCTTGTCCTTTGCGAAGCTCATGACTCCAAGGCGCCAGACTCCTTTCCGGACTCCGAACCTTCCGCGCCCCTGCCGATCGAACCCGATTGGGCGCCGATCATGGAGTTCGCCGCCGCGGACATCTTTCAGCACTCGCCCTTCGGCGACATTCTGAATTCACTAAAGTCTCTCTCTTTATCAGGAGAGCCCTAGCCGGACTATGGTCAGCAAGGATGGGATGCGGATGACGAAGAAATTCAAAGCCCACCCACCACCCACTTCGTAGCCACTGTTAATGATTTAACCGACATGCTCGACTTCGACTCCGAAGACATCGACGGTATGGACGACGATGCAGGAGACGAACAGGAATCAACACCTATAGAGCACTGGACAACCACCTCATCTCGCGATGTATACATGGTGGACACACCTAAAAGAAACGACGACGAGGAACAAAGGGACGCAACAAGGGATCGTTCCCTCGAAAAGCAATCAAAGTAGCGGTGTAAGCGCCACGCCAAACCCCACCTCGACAGAGACCCAGCCACAGAGCAGGGCGAACCAGCGGACGACGAACATGCCATCGAGCAACCGTCCGAACATGGCAACTTGGGTAAACAGACCGAACAACCCGTCCCCGGCGAAGATAATAGTCCGGACGACCTCACGACGGACAAGTTGCTGGAGCAGAAGAACCTCCACAAAAGGCTCGTCACCACTGTGCGTAGCCTGAAAAAGCAGAAGCGGAAGCTCAAAACAGTGGAAGATGCACTCAGAGTTAGATGGGGCAAAGTACTCAACACCGCAGACAAATACGGCGACAGTCACCACACAAAGAGCTATCCGAAGCGAAAATTACTACCGGAATTTGATGAGGAGGCCTTAGAGCCCCCGCAATCAAAAAATAAGGAAGACACCCGGTCGGATAAACAACCCCATGGCCAACATAGAGCAGCAAGGGGCACCGCACTTAAGCCGGCACGCGATCCGCACAAGGATTCGCATCAAAAAGACGGCCCAGCTAGATCTATCTACGGGCCAAGAAACAAGCTCTAGTAAGCAATGCAACGCAACAAGTATCCGAACATCACGGCACACCCAAATATAGGGGCGCCGCACACCCCCTATGTTTCACCGATGAGGTGCTGGACAATGAATTTCCAGCGGGATTCAAGCCCATAAACATAGAGGCATACGACGGAACAACAGACCCTGGAGTCTGGATTGAGGATTATATCCTCCACATACACATGGCTAGAGGAGATGACCTCCATGCCATAAAATACTTACCCCTCAAGCTCAAAGGGCCAGCCCGGCATTGGCTTAAAAGCCTTCCCGAAAAAACCATCAGAAGTTGGGAAGAGCTCGAGGATGCTTTTCGGGCAAATTTTCAAGGGACCTATGTCCGACCTCCGGATGCAGACGATCTAAGTCATATAACTCAACAACCCGGAGAGTCAGCCCGGAAACTCTAGAACAGATTTCTTACTAAAAAGAACCAGATAGTTGACTGTCCGGACGCCGAAGCCTTAGCAGCTTTCAAACACAGCGTTCGAGACGAATGGCTCGCCAGACACCTCGGCCAAGAAAAGCCAAGAACAATGGCCGCATTAACAAGCCTCATGACCCGCTTTTGCGCAGGAGAGGATAGCTGGTTGGCAAGAAGCAGCACCAGCGACCCAAGTACATCCGAAGTTAGGGATGGAAACGGGAAACCGCGACGTAGCAAGGACCAGCGCCGGACCAAGGGAAACAGCCCGAAGAGCACGACAGTCAACGCCGGATTCAAAAGCTCTCGGCAGAATCAGAAAAAGCTGCCCCTCAAGGATAACAGGGACGAGCTATCTAACCTAAACAAAATCTTGGACAAAATATGCCAAATCCACAGTACTCCCGGGAAGCCTGCAAACCATACCCACAGAGATTGTTGGGTCTTCAAGCAATCCGGCAAACTCAACGCCGAACACAAGGGGCTCGACATACCAAGCGAGGACGACGACGAACCCCACAAGCAGAGCACCGGAGAACAAAAAAAGTTCCCACAAGAAGTCAAAACAGTAAACTCACTTCACGTGACAAAAGGGAAAAACAGAGTGGCGCCTATAGAGATACGCGCCATACGGCCTGTCCCAGAGGAGTCCCGCCACTGGTTGTTACAACCAATCACCTTCGACCATCAGGATTACTCTAGAAGTACCCGGAACGCAGGCTGGACTGCCTTGGTATTAGATCCGATAATTGACGGACTCCACTTTACACAAGTCCTAATGGACGGCGGCAGTGGTCTAAACCTGCTATATCAGGACACAATCCGCAAAATGGTGATAAACCCAACAAAAATTTGCCATAGCAACACTTCCTTTCAAGGGGTAACGCCAGGCCCAGATACCCATTGTACGGGTTCTCTCCTATTAGAAGTTATGTTCGGCTCCCCCGACAACTTCCGACGTGAAAAGCTAACCTTCCACATCGCCCCATTCACAAGTAGCTATCAAGCACTACTGGGACGCGAAGCTTTCGCCCGCTTTAACGCAATACCGCATTATGCATCCCTTACACTTAAAATGCCCGAACCGCGAGGCATCATCTCATTAAAGGGAAATATCGAGTGTTCCTCGAGCGTGGAAGACTGTGCGCTGCCTTGACAGCCACACACTAAACCAGCTTTACTAGTCAAAGCACCTAAATAGGTCGTTCAGACCCCGGACATGGCTAGATGAGTCCGGCGTAAACATACAAAGGCTTACTAGCCGCATACCCCCGTACAAGGGGCTCCGCGCGTATACAACAAGAGACAATAAAGCTCAATTCTACCCATTTTCCAAATTATACTTTGTTTATTTAATATAACATAGATTTTCGCACGATTGTTTTCAACTAAGTTCCTCTCTTTTACAGATGAACATCGTGCTACACCCATCCAGGATACGGCACAATGGAGACACAGGCGCAGACATGCAGTAGGGACCCATTCCAAGGATTCTTTTCAGATTAAGACCCTGCGTAAACCTTTTTTACTGTCTCTTGTTGATAACATCCCCCGGTTTCTTTTTATAACCGAGGAGGAGGCTGGCGTCTTGGCATGTGGCCACGTCAGAATTTTGCGCGTACCTGGACACCAGGGGCTTCTTACCAAGGGCGTTGTTCAGCCCGTTTTCATAAAGACCGAATACCTTAGGGAGTGTTCGGCGTCGCGAGTTTGGCCTTATATGCATCAGCTCTGAATCATGTCTTTGGTCAAATGTTGGGTTTGCCCGGCTCCTGTGTTTTGCTGCCTTACGTTCCGCTCTATCGGCTAAGGCGGCACCAGGAGAACTACTGCGATTGTGCCCCGGTTCGGCCAGGCGAGCACCTCAGTAGAGAAAGCCGAAAACTGACTGTCATGATATAGCGTGAGACTGGTCAACCACTCGATGACCCGCCGGAATCTTTAGGATTCCTCCGCATTAACGAAGGGCCGTTTCCCGGTCAGGCACACACGCGCCCCGAATTCGGGTGAGCGCGGTGCCCCTAGGGGCTATATAGTAGCCCCACTGTCAAACTCCTATGGCTAAGTGAAAGTGATAAAGCATTATAGTCCGGTTGCCTAGTTCGCTGCGCTATCACCTCCTTAATAGGACCAAGACGTTGGATCAAGTGTGAAAATGCGCCTTCTGCGAACACCCCCGCATTATATGCGTGGGGGCTGAAGCCGAAGACTGCCATCTTTCAGGTTATATACACATATACATTAACAGCCGCACAGGAGGTATTCTAATTCTTGAAGGCACAAGTATAAAAAGCTTTTATATTCCATCAAAACATTGTTTTACAATAATACATGTTATTCGAACATAACATCCTTCGAGCACTGCGTCTCTATTAAACGAGCGCCCTGCAGAACTTCCTGAAAATAGTGCTCGGCAGGTACTCGGCTCTCGTCCGAATCTTGGGATGCAACAGCAATGGCCTTCATCTCCGCCCAGTATGTCTTGACACGAGCAAGAGCCATCTGCGCACCCTCTATGCACGCTGACCTCTTCATTGCATTAATATGCGGCACCGCACCGAGGAACTGCTGCACCAAGCTAAAATAACTCTTCGGCTCGGGCCTTTTCGGCCACAGATGATTCATGATATACTTCATGGCGAGTCCGGATAACCTATTCAGCTCCACCCATGCTGCCAAATGATCGGTTAATGGAAGTGGGCGCTCAGGATTGTGGAACTGCGACCAAAAAAGCTTGTCCACTTCGTGGTCCTTTTGATCGCGGAAGTGTTCGGCCGCGTCCGCGGCACTCGCCGCCAAGTCCAGATAAGTGTTCGCCGCACTCCACTGCCGGTCCAACGGAGCATATTTAGGATCCCCGAACTTCATCCGCAGCATAAAGGGCTTTCCAGCCGTGATATCTCCGGCCTGACGTAGCTCCTCCTTCATAGCTCTCATCGCAGAGCGAGTATCCTTGGCCTCGGTAGTGACCTTCTCTAGGTCCTTCTGTGCCACCTGATCTTCTTTTTCAAGAAGCTTGCAGCGGTCGGCAGCATTCTTCAACTTTACAGCCATCTCGGCCATTTCCTTCTTGCTTTGGCAGTGAGCAGCCTGTTCAGCTTTCAGCTCTTCAGCCGCCTTTAAGGCAGCCGCATCACTTTTCCTGGCCTGCTCCTTGGCTCGGGCAAGTTCCGCCTGAAGGTTCTCCACGGCAGCGGCACCATCTGCATCAAGCACACATGTTGTAAGGTACGGGCATCAAGCTCCTCTTATCAGGTGTCTTCGGAGAAATTATATACCTTGAGCCTCGTCCAGCCGCTTGTTGACAAGCGCGATGTCGGCATCTGCCACGTCAAGTTGCCGCGTTAGCTCGGCACATTCATCAGTCCGGCTAGCCACCGGACACTTCACCACCTACATAGGAAAGGCAACATATTATACCTGGGATTATGATCCTCGGCGCGCCGTCATTTTTTTGACAACGCATAGAGTCTCAGGGGCTACTATCTACAGAGGGCGCATCTTATATATGTGGATATGTCAAAAGGTACATCATTTCGCGTACCTCAAAACCTGTCAGTAAATTCCTGACAGCCTCGTACAACCCGCTCTCCGAGGATGAAATCCTTCCAATCACTGTATCCATCAACGCATGGTGTTCTTCTAAGATAGACGCTCAACCGAGCAGATCCTTCAGCTCCTCTGACCATGCACCGGACGGTGCCGGACTCGTCCGATAGCCTTTCTCGAAGGCCGGACATGGAGGGCCTTGGGGGGCCATACGACTGCCTTCCGGCCCTACCGGATTCGGAGAAACCCTCCATGACGACACCTCAGGGTCGCCCGCCTCGCAAGGCGGTACGGCAGGGGGAGGTGTTCCGCTCTCCATCATCTCCGGACGAAGATCCCCTGAAGATGAGCTCTGCTGAGAAGGGCTGAGATCCGAACTACAAGGTAAAATTTTGGTTATCTTCCTCAGAAATAGAACAGGGATGTCTCTCATTTTAAAAAAACCCTCTTTACTTACAGCTCGGTGGAGATCTGATCCCCTTGGGGATGCAATGCGACCGAGGCACCTCCCGGCGCCGGACCCTCTGACAAAGATTTCTTCCCCCGCTTTGAGGCCATGGCCTCCGGGTCTTCACAGGCGGTCCTCTTCTTCCCCTGGTTAGAGGAATTCTCGATTCCTCCTTTCCTGACAGCCTCCTTCGTGAAGGCGGTAGCTCCCTTGTTCCCCTCTTCGCCTTCTTCCAAAGGCGCAACCTCCAGCATCCTAGTTAACACGGGATCCGGCATAGTCTCAGGGAGGGGGGCCGGACACCTGATTAGCTTTGCTTTCGCTATCCACTCTTATTTAAGGGACAACTTTTTTAAAAGGGCAATTTTATGATAAATATGCGGATAGCGTGTCCGGGTACAGGGCTACTTACTTGAGTATCCGGGCGATTGCAGCTCAGACCTGCGTCCTCGGACGAGTCCGGACACATTGCTTGTAATCCGAAGAACAATTTGTACATCTCCACGGGCGTCGCGCCCATAAAATGTTGGAGGGCTCGCGGTCCATCCGGATTAAACTCCCACAGGCGGAGGGGGTGACGTTTGCAGGGCAGGATGCGGCGAATCAACATAACCTGCGTCACTACGGCCAGATTGATATCTCTTTCTAGGAGATCTCGAACGCGGCCCTGCAACAAGGGCACGTCCTTGGACGGCCCCCAGTTAAGCCCTTTATTGACCCATGATGCTAGCTGTGGTGGGGGACCCGAGCGAAAGGCAGGTGGCACCACCCATTTGGTGCCCCTGGGAGCTGTGATATAAAACCACTCTCGTTGCCATAAGCTGAACTCCTCTTGAAAAGAGCCCTCGGACCATGGAGCATCGGCATTCTTGCTTATAACAGCACCTCCGCACTATGCATGCTGCCCCTCGATCATCTTCGGCTCTACTTTGAAGGTCTTAAGCCACAATCCGAAGTGAGGAGTAATATGGAGGAAGGCCTCACACACGACCATGAACGATGAGATATGGAGGATGGACTCCGGAGCTAAGTCGTGAAATTCCAGCCCGTAATAAAACATGAGCCCCCTCACGAAGGGGTCCATCGGGAAGCCTAGCCCCTAAAGGAAATGAGACACGAACACCACGCTCTCACCAGGCTTGGGAGTGGGAATAACCTGCCCTTGAGCAGGCAGCCTATGCGAGATTTCACCGGTTAGATACCAGGCATCTCTCAGCTTTCGCACGTCTTATTCCGTAATGGAGGAAGGCATCCACCGGCCTCGGAGGTCGGAGCCAGACATCATCGAAGGTCTGAAGCGCCTGAATCTGGAGCCTTGGGTGTTGGAACTCAAGGTGAAAGGCGGATTTGATTGAGATTGAAAGAAAGGAGTCGAGCCTTGGTCTCTTTATAAAGAGGTTGAATACTAAGAGCCCTCCCCCTGACCGTTTGGGACTTGCCTTCAATTGAGGAGACATACCAACAGGCACGGTTGGGTTACCCACGCCCGTATTGATGAGAATCCCAGAATGAGGGGACACAATCTCTGCTTCGACAAGACGTGCCAAGGAAACCACCTCGCTAAACGCGCTGAGGTGGGACAATAAAATGATTCGAATAAAGGCTTGGCCGTGGCATGATGTCATGCTGCGGAATACATCAGCAGATTAGATCTGTACAAATATTATTCTCTCTACGGTGGTATGTGGAATTTATTTTGGAGAGC
Organism: Triticum aestivum; assembly: GCF_018294505.1. Lineage (NCBI taxonomy): Eukaryota > Viridiplantae > Streptophyta > Magnoliopsida > Poales > Poaceae > Triticum > Triticum aestivum. Next base: position 568,120,060 of record NC_057795.1, read on the forward strand.
CGGACACTATCCTTGTGTTCAAAATCTTCTATGAAGTATTCGGAGGAGGAACCGCCTTGCAATGCCGAAGACAATCTGCGCGCCGGACTCGTCGTCATTGAAGCCTGGTTCAGGGGCTACTGAGGGAGTCCCGGATTAGGGGGTGTCTGGATAGCCGGACTATATACTTTGGCCGGACTCCTGGACTATGAAGGTACAAGATTGAAGACTTCGTCCCGTGTCCGGATGGGACTTTCCTTGGCGTCGAAGGCAAGCTTGGCAATACGGATATGTAGATCTCCTCCCATTGTAACCGACTCTGTGTAACCCTAGCCCTCTCCGGTGTCTATATAAACCAGAGGGTTTTAGTCCTTAGGACGAACAACAATCATACCATAGGCTAGCTTCTAGGGTTTAGACTCTCTGATCTCGTGGTAGATCTACTCTTGTACTACCCATATCATCAATATTAATCAAGCAGGAGTAGGGTTTTACCTCCATCGAGAGGGCCCGAACCTGGGTAAAAACATCGTGTCCCTTGTCTCCTGTTACCATCCGCCTAGATGCACAGTTCGGGACCCCCTACCCGAGATCCGCCGGTTTTGACACCGACAGTCAATGTTACTATCCTTTTACCACACTTGTGCTTCAAAGTAGCACCATGTTCTTCATATAGAGAGTCTCTTGAGTTATCACTTTCATATACTAGTGGGAATTTTCATTATAAATCTTGGCTTGTATATTCCGATGATGGGCTTCCTCAAATTCCCGAGGTCTTCATGAGCAAGCAAGTTGGATGCACGCCCACTTAGTTTCAGTTTGAGCTTTCATACACTCATAGCTCTAGTGCACCCGTTGCATGGAAATCCCTACTCCTCACATTGCCATCAATTGATGGGCATCTCCATAGCCCGTCGATTAGCCGCGTCGATGTGAGACTTTCTCCCTTTTTGACTTCTCCAAACAACCTCCACCATCTTACTCCATTCCACCTATAGTGTTATATCCATGGTTTGTGTTCATGTATTGTGTGAGGGTTGAAAAGGCTGAAGCGCGTTAAAAAGTATGAACCAATTGCTCGGCTTGTCATCGGGATTGTGCATGATGGGAGCATTTTGTGTGACGAAAATGAAGCATGTCCAAACTATATAATTTTGTAGGGATAAGCTTTCTTTGGCTATGTTATTTGATAAGACATAATTGCTTGGTTGGCATGCTTGAAGTATTATTATTTTTATGTCAAATGATAGACTATTGCTTCGAATAACTTGTGTCTTAATATTCATGCCATGATTAGATTACATGATCAAGATTATGCTAGGTAGCATTCCACATCAAAAAAAATTATCATTTACCTACTCGAGGACGAGCAGGAATTAAGCTTAGGTATGCTGATACATCTCCGTCGTATCTATAATTTTTGATTGTTCCATGCCAATATTATTCAACTTTCAGATACTTTTGGCAACTTTTTTATACTATTTTTGGGACTAACATATTGATCCAGTGCCCAGTGCCAGTTCCTGTTTGTTGCATGTTTTATGTTTCGCAGAAAACCCATATCAAACGGAGTCCAAACGGGATAAAAATGGACGGAGAGTATTTTTGGAATATTTGTGATATTTGGGAAGAAGAATCAACGCGAGACGGTCCCCGAGGGGGCCACGAGGTAGGGGGCACCCCTGACCCTCGTGGGCACCCCGTAAGGCAGTTGCTGCTCTTCTTTGGCCGCAAGAAAGCTAATTTTCAGGAAAAAATTATGGCGAAGGTTTCAATCCAATTGAAGTTATGGATCTCCGGGAATATAAAAAATGGTGAAAGGGCAGAATCAGGAACGCAGAAACAGAGAGAGACAGAGAGACAGATCCAATCTCGGAGGGGCTCTCGCCCCTCCCACGCCATGGAGACCATGGACCAGAGGGGAAACCCTTCTACCATCTAGGGAGAAGGTCAAGGAATAAGAAGAATAAGGGGGGCTCTCTCCCCCTCGCTTCCGGTGGTGCCGGAACGCCGCCGAGGGCCATCATCATTATCGCGATCTACACCAACACCTCCGCCATCTTCACCAACATCTCCATCACCTTCCCCCATCAATATTCAGCGGTCCACTGTCCCGCAACCCGTTGTACCCTCTACTTGAACTTGGTGCTTTATGCTTCATATTATTATCCAATGATGTGTTGCCATCCTATGATGTCTGAGTAGATTTTTGTTGTCCTATCGGTAATTGGTGAATTGTTATGATTGGTTTAATTTGCTTGTGGTTATGTTGCTGTCCTATTGTGCCCTCCGTGTCGCACAAGTGTGAGGGATTCCCGCTGTAGGGTGTTGCAATACATTAATGATTCGTTTATAGTGGGTTGCTTGAGTGACAGAAGCATAAACCCGAGTAAGGGGATTGTGGCGTATGGGATAAAGGGGACTTGATGCTTTAATGCTATGGTTGGGTTTTTACCTTAGTGATCTTTAGTAGTTGCGGATGCTTGCTAGAGTTCCATGTTGGGGAACGTAGTAATTTCAAAATTTTCCGACGCATACACAGGATCATGGTGATGCATAGCAACGAGAGGGGAGAGTGTTGTCCACGTACCCTCGTACACCGAAAGCGGAAGTGTTAGAACAACGCGGTTGATGTAGTCGTACGTCTTCATGGCCCGACCGATCAAGCACCGAAACTACGGCACCTCCAAGTTCTAGCACACATTCAGCTCGATGACGTCCCTCGAACTCCAATCTAGCCGAGTGTTGAGGGAGAGTTCCGTCAGCACGACGGTGTGGTGACGATCTTAATGTTCTACCGTCGCAGGGCTTCGCCTAAGCACCGCTACAATATTATCGAGGAGGACTATGGTGGAGGGGGGCACCGCACACGTCTAAGAGATCCAAGGATCAATTGTTGTTTCTATGGGGTGCCCCCCTGCCCCCGTATATAAAGGAGCAAGGGCGGAGGCGGCCGGTCTAGGAGGAGGGCGCGCCAAGGGGGGAGTCCTACTCCCACCGGGAGTAGGACTCCTCCTTCCCTTGTTGGAGTAGGAGAGAAGGAAAGAGGGGGGGAGGAGGAAGGAAAAAGGGGCTGCAGCCCTTGTGCGGGACTCCGAACTCCTTCGGTACATCAAAACACATAAACTCATAATATAACTGTCATCTAACTTTAAGCGTGCGGACCCTACGGGTTCGAGAGTTATGTAGACTTGACCGAGACACATTTCTAGTCAATAACCAATAGCGGAACCTGGATTCTCATATTGGCTCCTACATATTCTACGGAGATCTTTATCGGTCAAACCGCATAACAAAATACGTTGTTCCCTTTGTCATCGGTATGTTACTTGCCCCAGATTCGATCGTCGGTATCCAATACCTAGTTCAATCTCATTACTGGAAAGTCTCTTTACTCGTTACGTAATCCATCATTCGGCAACTAACTCATTAGTTGCAATGCTTGCAAGGCTTTAAGTGATGTGCATTAACGACTAGGACTAGAGATACCTCTCCGACAATCGGAGTGACAAATCCTAATCTCGAAATATGCCAACGCAACAAGTACCTTTGGAGACACCTGTAGAGCACCTTTATAATCACCCAGTTACGTTGTGACGTTTGGTAGCACACAAAGTGTTCCTCTGGTAAACGGGACTTGCACAATCTCATAGTCATAGGAACATGTATAAGTCATGAAGAAAGCATTAGCAACATACTAAATGATCGAGTGCTAAGCTAACGGAATGGGTTAAGTCAATCACATCATTCTCCTAATGATGTGATCCCGTTAATCAAATGACAACCCATGTCTATGGCTAGGAAACATAACCATCTTTAATCAACAAGCTAGTCAAGTAGAGGCATAATAGTGACACTCTTTGTCTATGTATTCACACAAGTATTATGTTTCCGGTTAATACAATTCTAGCATGAATAATAAACATTTATCATGATATAAGGAAATAAATAATAACTTTATTGTTGCCTTTAGGGCATATTTCCTTCAGTCTCCCACTTGCACTAGAGTCAATAATCTAGTTCACCTCACCATGTGATTTAACACCAATATTCACATCTGTATGTGATTAACACCCATAGTTCACATCGTCATGTGATCAATACCCAAAAGGGTTTACTAGAGTCAATAATCTAGTTCACATTGCTATGTGATTAACACCCAAAGAGTACTAAGGTATGATCATGTTTTGCTAGTGAGAGAAGTTTAGTCAACGGGTCTGTCACATTCAGAGCCGTATGTATTTTTGCAAATTTTCTATGTCTACAATGCTCTGCACGGAGCTACTCTAGCTAATTGCTCCCACTTTCAATATGTATCCAGATTAAGACCTAGAGTCATCTGGATCAGTGCCAAAACTTGTATCGACGTAACCCTTTACGACGAACCTTTTGTCACCTCTTTAATCTAGAAACATATCCTTATTAAACTAAGGATAATTTTGACCAATGTCCAGTGATCTACTCCTAGATCACTATTGTACTCCCTTACCAAACCAGGGCAGGGTATACAATAGGTCTGGTCCATAGCATGGCATACTTTTATAGAACATATGACTGATGCAAAGGGAATGACTTTCATTCTCTTTCTATTTTCTGCCGTGGTCGGGATTTGAGTCTTACTCAATTTCATGCCTTTGCAACACAGGCAAGAACTCTTTTTTTCACTGTTCCATTTTGAACTACTTCAAAATCTTGTCAAGGTATGTACTCATTGAAAAAATCTTATCAAGCGTCTTGACTATCTCTATAGATCTTGATGCTCAATATGTAAGTAGCTTTACTGAGGTCTTTATTTTAAAGAACTCTTTTCAAACACTCCTTTATGCTTTCCAGAAAATTTTACATCATTTCCGATGAACAATATGTTATTCACATATACTTATCAGAAAGGTTGTCGTGCTCCCACTCACTTTCTTGTAAATACAGGTCTTTCCAAAAGTCTGTATAAAACCATATGCTTTGATCAACTCATAAAAGCGTATATTCCAACTCCGAGATGCTTGCACCAGTCCATTGATGGATCGCTGGAGCTTGCACATTTTGTTAGCACCTTTCGGATCAACAAAACCTTCTGGTTGCATCATATACAACTCTTCTTCCTGAAATCCATTCAGGAACACAGTTTTGATATCCATTTGCCAGATTTCTCATAAAATGTGGCAATTGCTAACATGATTCGGACAGACTTAAGCATCGTTACGAGTGAGAAAATCTCATCATATTCAACACCTTGAACTTGTCGAAAACCTTTCGCAACAAGTCGAGATTTGTAGATAGTAACACTACTATCAGTGTCCGTCTTCCTCTAGAAGATCCATTTATTTAACTTGGCTTGCTGATCATCGACCAAGTCAACCAAAGTCCATACTTTGGTCTCATACATGGATCCTATCTCAGATTTTATGGCTTCAAGACATTTTGTGGAATTTGGGCTCATCATTGCTTCCTCATAGTTTGTAGGTTCATACTGGTCTAGTAACATGACTTCCAGAACTGGATTACCGTACCACTCTGGTGCGGATCTTACTCTGGAAGACCTACGAGGTTCTGTAGTAACTTGATCTGAAGTTTCATGATCATCATGATTAGCTTCTTCACTAATTGGTGTAGGTATCACTGGAACTGATTTCAGTGATAAACTATTTTCCAATTCAAGAGAAGGTACTATTACCTTATCAAGTTCTACTTTTCTCCCACTCACTTCTTTTGAGAGAAACTCCTTCTCTAGAAAGGATCCATCTTAGCAACGAATATCTTGCCTTCGGATCTGTGATAGAAGGTGTACCCAACAGTTTCCTTTGGGTATTCTATTAAGACGCACTTCTCCGATTTAGATTCGAGCTTATCAGGTTGAAACTATTTCACATAAGCATCGCAGCCCCAAACTTTAAGAAATGAAAACTTTGGTTTCTTGCCAAACCACAGTTCATAAGGCGTCATCTCAACGGATTTTGATGGTGCCCTATTTAAAGTGAATGCAACTGTCTCTAATGCATAACCCCAAAACGATAGTGGTAAACCGATAAGAGACATCATAGGTCGCACCATATCCAATAAAGTGCGGTTACGATGTTCGGACACACCGTTACGCTGTGGTGTTCCAGGTGGCATGAGTTTGTGAAACTATTCCACATTGTTTTAACTGAAGGCCAACCTCCTAACTCAAATATTCATCTCCACGATCAGATCGCAGAAACTTTATTTACTTGTTACGATGATTTTACACTTCACTCTGAAATTCTTTGAACCTTTCAACTATTTCAGATTTATGTTTCATCAAGTAGATATACCCATATCTGCTCCAATCATCTGTGAAGGTCAGAAAATAACGATACCCCGCACGAGCCTTAATACTCATTGGTCTGCATACATCAGTGTGTATTATTTCCAACAAGTTTGTTGCTCGTTCCATTGTTCCGAAGAACGGAGTTTTAGTCATCTTGCCCAAAAGGCACAATTATGATTCATAACCAAGTGATTCCAAAAATCCATCTTTATGGAGTTTCTTCATGCGCTTTACACCGATATGACCCAAACGGCAGCGCCACAAATAAGTTGCACTATCATTATAAACTTTGCATCTTTTTGGCATCAATATTATGAATATGTGTATCACTATGATCGAGATCCAATAAACTATTTTCATTGGGTGTATGACCATCAAAGGTTTTATTCATGTAAATAGAACAACAATTATTCTCTGACTTTAAATGAATAACAGTATTGCAATAAACATGATCAAATCATATTTATGCTCAACGCAAACGCCAAATAACATTTATTTAGGTTTAACACTAATCTTGAAAGTATAGAGAGTGTGCGGTGATGATCATATCAATCTTGGAACTACTTCCAACACTCATCGTCACTTCACCCTCAACTAGTCTCTGTTTATTCTATAACTCTTGTTTCGATTTACTAATTTATAGCAACCGAACAAGTATCAAATACTCAGGGGCTACTATAAACAGTAGTAAGGTACACATAAATAACCTGTATATCAAATATACCCTTGTTCACTTTGCCATCCTTCTTATCCACCAAATATTCAGGGCATTTCCGCTTCCAGTGACCATTTCCTTTGCAGTGTAAGCACTCAATTTCAGGCTTTGGTCCAGCTTTGGGATTCTTCGCGGGAGTGACAACTTGCTTGTCATTCTACTTGAAGTTCCCTTTCTTTCCCTTTGCCCTTTTCTTGAAACTAGTGGTCTTGTCAATCATCAACACTTGATGCTCTTTCTTGATTTCTACCTTCGCCGATTTCAGCATCACGAAGAGCTCGGGAATCATTTTCGTCATCCCTTGCATTATAGTTCATCACGAAGTTCCAGTAACTTGGTGATGGTGACTAGAGAACTCTGTCAATCACTATCTTATCTGGAAGATTAACTCCCACTTGATTCAATCGATTGTAGTACTCAGACAATCTAAGTACTTGCTCACTAGTTGAGCAATTCTCCTCCATCTTTAAAGTGAAGTATTTGTCAAAGGTCTCATACCTCTTGACACGGGCATGAGTTTGAAATACCAATTTCATCTCTTGAAACATCTTATATGTTCCATGACGTTTCAAAAACGTTGTTGTAGTCCCGGTTCTAAGCCATAAAGCATGGTGCACAAAACTATCAAGTAGTCATCATATTGAGCTAGCCAAACGTTCATAACGTCTGCATCTGCTCCTGCAATAGGTCTGTCACCTAGCGGTGCATAAAGGACATAATTCTTCTATGCAGCAATGAGGATAAACCTCAGATCACAAACCAAGTCCGCATCATTGCTACTAACATCTTTCAACTTAGTTTTCTCTAGGAACACATATAAAACATAGGGGAGCAACAACGCGAGCTATTGAGCTACAACATAATTTGCAAAATACTACCAGGACTAAGTTCATGATAAATTTAAGTTCAATTAATCATATTACTTAAGAACTCCCACTTAGATAGACATCCTCTAATCCTCTAAGTGATCACATGATCCAAATCAACTAAACCATGTCCGATCATCACGTGAGATGGAGTAGTTTCAATGGTGAACATCACTATGTTGATCATATCTACTATATGATTCACGCTCGACCTTTCGGTCTCCGTGTTCCGAGGCCATATCTGTTATATGCTAGGCTCGACAAGTTTAACCTGAGTATTCTGCGTGTGCAACTGTTTTGCACCCGTTGTATTTGAACGTAGAGCCTATCACACCCGATCATCACGTGGTGTCTCAGCACGAAGAACTTTCACAACGGTGCATACTCAGGGAGAACACTTATACTTTGATAATTTAGTAAGAGATCATCTTAAAATGCTACCATCAATCAAAGCAAGATAAGATGCATAAAAGATAAACATCATATGCAATCAATATAAGTGATATGATATGGCCATCATCATCTTGTGCTTGTGATCTCCATCTTCGAAGTACCGTCATGATCACCATCGTCACCGACGCGACACCTTGATCTCCATCGTGTTGGAAATATGCCCTAGAGGCAATAATAAAAGGATTATTATTATATTTCCTTGTTCATGATAATTTTCTTTTATTCATGCTATAATTGTATTATCCGGAAATCGTAATACACGTGTGAATACATAGACCACAGTACGTCCCTAGTAAGCCTCTAGTTGACTAGCTCGTTTGTCAACAGATAGTCATGGTTTCCTGACTATAGACATTAGATGTCATTGACAACGGGATCACGTCATTAGGAGAATGACGTGATGGACAAGACCCAATCCTAAGCATAGCACAAGATCGTGTAGTTCGTTTTGCTAGAGCTTTTTCAATGTCAAGTATCTTTTCCTTAGACCATGCGATCGTGTAACTCCCGGATACCTTAGGAGTTCTTTGGGTGTACCAAACGTCACAACGTAACTGGGTGACTATAAAGGTGCACTACAGGTATCTCCGAAAGTGTCTATTGGGTTGGCACGGATCGAGACTGGGATTTGTCACTCCGTATGACGGAGAGGTATCACTGGGCCCACTCGGTAGTGCATCATCATTATGAGCTCAAAGTGACCAAGTGTCTAGTCACGGGATCATGCATTACGGTACGAGTAAAGTGACTTTCCGGTAACGAGACTGAACGAGGTATTGGGATACCGACGATTGAGTCTCGGGAAAGTAACGTTCCGATTGACAAAGGGAATAGTATACGGGGTTGCTTGAACCCTCGACATCGTGGTTCATCCGATGAGATCAGCGAGGAGTATGTGGGAACCAACATGGGTATCCAGATCCCGCTGTTGGTTATTGACCGGAGAGCAGTCTCGGTCATGTCTGCATGTCTCTCGAATCCGTAGGGTCTACACACTTAAGGTTCAGTGACGCTAGGGTTGTATGAATATGAGTATGCAGCAAAACCGAATGTTGTTCGGAGTCCCGGATGAGATCCTGGACGTCACGAGGAGTTCCGGAATGGTCCGGAGGTAAAGAAAACTATATAGGAAGTGCTGTTTCGGCCATCGGGAAAGTTTCGGGGTCACCCGGTATTGTACCAGGACCACCGGAAGGGTCCCGGGGGTCCACCGGGTGGGGCCACCTATCCCGGAGGGCCCCGTGGCTGAAGTGGGAGGGGAACCAGCCCCTAGTGGGCTGGTGCGCCCCCCCTTGGGCCCCCCTACGCCTAGGGTTGGAAACCCTAGGTGGGGGGGCGCACCACTTGCCTTGGGGGGCACTCCACCCCCCTTGGCCGCTGCCCCTTGGGAGATTGATCTCCCAGGGCCGGCGCCCCCCTGGGAGCCTATATAAAGGAGGGGGTGGGAGGGCAGCCGCACCCCAAGTCTTGGCACCTCCCTCCCCCTGCTACACCTCGTCCTCCTCCCGCAGCAGCTTGGCGAAGCCCTGCCGGAGTTCTGCTGCATCCACCACCACGCCGTCGTGCTGCTGGATCATCATCAACCTCTCCTTCCCCCTTGCTGGATCAAGACGGAGGAGACGTCACACTGACCATACGTGTGTTGAACGCGGAGGTGCCGTCCGTTCGGCGCTAGGATCTCCGGTGATAGGATCACGACGAGAACGACTACTTCAACCCCGTTCTTTTGAACGCTTCTGCGCGCGATCTACAAAGTGGTATGTAGATGCAATCTCTCTCCCATGACTCGTTGCTTAGATGAACTCATAGATGGATCTTGGTGAAACCATAGGAAAAAAATTTATTTTCTGCAACGCTCCCCAACAGTGGCATCATGAGCTAGGTCTATGCGTAGTTCTCTATTGCACGAGTAGAACACAAATTTGTTGTGGGCATAGATCTTGTCAATTTGCTTGCCACTACTAGTCTTTTCTTGCTTCAGCGGTATTGTGGAATGAAGCGGACCGGACCGACCTTACACGTACGCTTACGTGAGACAGGTTCCACCGACTGACATGCACTAGTTGCATAAGGTGGCAGTCGGGTGTCTGTCTCTCCTACTTTAGTTGGAGCGGATTAGATGAAAAGGGTCCTTATGAAGGGTAAATAGAAGTTGACAAAATCACGTTGTGGTTATTCGTAGGTAAGAAAACGTTCTTGCTAGAACCCAATTGCAGCCACGTAAAAGATGCAACAACAATTAGAGGACGTCTAACTTGTTTTTGCAGCAATTGTCATGTGATGTGATATGGCCAGAAGTTGTGATTAATGATGAATGATATATTGCGATGTATGAGATCATGTTCTTGTAATAGGAATCACGACTTGCATGTCGATGAGTATGACAACCGGCAGGAGCCATAGGAGTTGTCTTTATTTTTTGTATGACCTACGTGTCATTGAAGAACGCCATGTAAATTACTTTACTTTATTGCTAAACGCGTTAGCCATAGAAGTAGAAGTAGTCGTTGGCGTGACAACTTCATGAAGACACAATGATGGAGATCATGGTGTCATGCCGGTGACGAAGATGATCATGGAGCCCCGAAGATGGAGATCGAAGGAGCTATATGATATTGGCCATATCATGTCACTACTATATAATTGCATGTGTTGTTTATTATGTTTTATGCATCTTGTTTACTTAGAACGACGGTAGTAAATAAGATGATCCCTTATAAAAATTTCAAGAAAGTGTTCCCCCTAACTGTGCACCATTGCTAAAGTTCGTCGTTTTGAAGCACCACGTGATGATCGGGTGTGATAGATCCTTACGTTCACATACAACGGGTGTAAGACAGATTTACACACGCAGAAACACTTAGGGTTAACTTGATGAGCCTAGCTTGTACAGACATGGCCTCAGAACACAAGAGACCGAAAGGTCGAACATGAGTCGTATGGAAGATACGATCAACATGGAGATGTTCACCGATGATGACTAGTCCGTCACACGTGATGATCGGACACGGCTTAGTCGACTCGGATTGTGTAACACTTAGATGACTAGAGGGATGTCTAATCTGAGTGGGAGTTCATTAAATAATTTGATTAGATGAACTTAATTATCATGAACTTAGTCTAAAACTTTTGCAAAATATGTCTTGTAGATCAAATGGCCAACGCTCATGTCAACATGAACTTCAACGCGTTCCTAGAGAAAACCAAGCTGAAAGATGATGGCAGCAACTATTCGGACTAGGTCCGGAACCTGAGGATCGTCCTCATAGCAGCCAAGAAAGATTATGTCCTAGATGCACCGCTAGGTGAAGCACCCATCCCAGAGAACCAAGACGTTATGAACACTTGGCAATCATGTGCTGATGATTACTCCCTCGTTCAGTGCGGCATGCTTTACAGCTTAGAACCGGGGCTCCAAAAGCGTTTTGAGAAGCACGGAGCATATGAGATGTTCGAGGAGCTGAAAATGGTTTTCCAAGCTCATGCCCGGGTCGAGAGATATGAAGTCTCCGACAAGTTCTATAGTTGTAAGATGGAGGAAAACAGTTCTGTCAGTGAGAACATACTCAAAATGTCTGGGTTGCACAACCGCCTGTCCTAGTTGGAGATCAACCTCCCGGACGAGGCGGTCATTGACAGAATCCTTCAGTCGCTCCCACCAAGCTACCAGAGCTTTGTGCTGAACTACAATATGCAGGGGATGGTGAAGACCATTCCTGAAGTATTCTCAATGCTGAAGTCAGCAGAGGTTGAAATCAAGAAAGAACATCAAGTGTTGATGGTCAATAAGACCACTAAGTTCAAGAAGGGCAAGGGTAAGAAGAACTTCAAGAAGGACGGCAAAGATGTTGCTGCGCCCGGTAAGCCAGTTGCCAGGAAGAAGTCAAAGAATGGACCCAAGCCTGAGACTGAGTGCTTTTATTGCAAGGGGAAGGGTCACTGGAAGCGGAACTGCCCCAAATACTTAGCGGACAAGAAGGCCGGCAACACTAAAGGTATATTTGATATACATGTAATTGATGTGTACCTTACCAGTACTTGTAGTAACTCCTGGGTATTTAATACCGGTGCCGTTGCTCACATTTGTAACTCACAGCAGGAGCTGTGGAATAAGCGGAGACTGGCGAAGGACGAGGTGACGATGCGCTTCGGGAATGGTTCCAAGGTCGATGTGATCACCGTCGGCACGCTACCTCTACATTTACCTACGGGATTAGTTTGAAACCACAATAATTGTTATTTAGTGCCAAGTTTGAGCATGAACATTGTATCTGGATCTCGTTTGATACGAGATGGCTACTCATTTAAATCCGAGAATAATGGTTGTTCTACTTATATGAGAGATATGTTTTATGGTCATGCCCTAATGGTCAATGGTTTATTCTTAATGAATCTCGAACGTAATGTTACACATATTCATAGTGTGAATACCAAAAGATGTAAACTTGATAACGATAGTCCCACATACTTGTGGCACTGCCACCTTGGTCACATAGGTGTCAAGCGCATGAAGAAGCTCCATACTGATGGACTTTTAGAGTCTCTCGATTATGAATCATTTGACACGTACGAACCATGCCTCATGGGTAAAATGACTAAGACTTCGTTCTCCGGAACAATGGAGCGAGCAACCAACTTATTGGAAATCATACATACCGATGTGTGCGGTCCAATGAGCGTTGAGGCTCGCGGAGGATATCGTTATGTTCTCACTCTCACTGATGACTTGAGTAGATATGGGTATGTCTACTTGATGAAACACAAGTCTGAGACCTTTGAAAAGTTCAAGGAATTTCAGAATGAAGTAGAGAATCAACGTGACCGAAAGATAAAATTCTTACGATCGGATCATGGAGGAGAATATTTAAGTCACGAATTTGGTACACACTTAAGAAAATGTGGAATCGTTTCACAACTCACGCCACCTGGAACACCTCAGCGTTACGGTGTGTCCGAACGTCGTAACCGCACTCTATTGGATGTGGTGCGATCTATGATGTCTCTTACCGATTTACCGCTATCATTTTGGGGATACGCTCTGGAGACAGCTACATTCACTTTAAATAGGGCACCATCTAAATCCGTTGAGACGACACCGTATGAATTATGGTTTGGGAAGAAACCTAAGCTCTCGTTTCTGAAAGTTTGGGGATGCGATGCTTATGTCAAGAAACTTCAACCTGAAAAGCTCGAACCCAAGTAGGAAAAATGCATCTTCATAGGATACCCTAAGGAAACCATTGGGTATACCTTCTACTTAAGATCCGAAGGCAAGATCTTTGTTGCCAAGAACGGATCCTTTCTAGAAAAAGAGTTTCTCTCGAAAGGAGTAAGTGGGAGGAAAGTAGAACTCGATGAAGTACTACCTCTTGAACCGGAAGGTAGTGCAGCTCAGGAAAACGTTCCTGTGGTGCCTACATCGAATGGAGAGGAAATTAATGATGATGATCAAGGTACTTCCGATCAAGTTGCTACTGAACTTCGTAGGTCCACAAGGACACATTCCACACCAGAGTGGTATGGCAACCCTGTCCTGGAAATCATGTTGTTAGACAACGGTGAACCTTCGAACTATGAAGAAGCGATGGCGGGCCCAGATTCCAACAAATGGCTAGAAGCCATGAAATCCGAGATAGAATCCATGTATGAAAACAAAGTATGGACTTTGACTGACTTGCCCGATGATCGGCGAGCGATAGAAAATAAATGGATCTTTAAGAAGAAGACGGACGCGGATGGTAATGTCACCATCTATAAAGCTCGACTTGTCGCTAAGGGTTATCGGCAAGTTCAAGGGATTGACTACAATGAGACTTTCTCTCCCGTAGCAAAGCTTAAGTCCGTCCGAATCATGTTAGCAATTGCCGCATACTATGATTATGAGATATGGCAGATGGACGTCAAAACGGCATTCCTTAACGGGCATCTTAAGGAAGAACTGTATATGATGCAGCCGGAGGGTTTTGTCAATCCTAAGAATGCTAACAAAGTATGCAAGCTCCAGCGATCCATTTATGGGCTGGTGCAAGCATCTCGGAGTTGGAACATTCGCTTTGATGAGATGATCAAAGCGTTTGGGTTTATGCAGACTTATGGAGAAGCCTGCATTTACAAGAAAGTGAGTGGGAGCTCTGTAGCATTTCTCATATTATATGTAGATGACATACTTTTGATGGGAAGTGATATAGAATTCTTGGACAGCATTAAGGCCTACTTGAATAAGTGTTTTTCAATGAAGGACCTTGGAGAAGCTGCCTATATATTAGGCATCAAGATCTATAGGGATAGATCGAGACGCCTCATAGGTCTTTCACAAAGCACATACCTTGATAAGATTTTGAAGAAGTTCAAAATGGATCAGTCCAAGAAAGGGTTCTTGCCTATACTGCAAGGTGTGAGATTGAGCTCGGCTCAATGCCTGACCACGGCAAAAGATAAAGAAGAGATGAGCGTCATCCCCTATGCCTCAGCCATAGGATCTATTATGTATGCCATGCTGTGTACCAGACCTGATGTAAACCTTGTCGTAAGTTTGGTAGGAAGGTACCAAAGTAATCCCGGCAAGGAACACTAGACAGCGGTCAACAATATCCTGAAGTACCTGAAAAGGACAAAGGACATGTTTCTCGTTTATGGAGGTGACGAAGAGCTCGTCATAAAGGGTTACGTCGACGCTAGCTTCGACACAGATCTGGATGACTCTAAGTCACAAACCGGATACATGTATATGTTGAATGGTGGAGCAGTAAGCTGGTGCAGTTGCAAGCAGAGCGTCGTGGCGGGATCTACATGTGAAGCGGAGTACATGGCAGCCTCGGAGGCAGCGCATGAAGCAATATGGGTGAAGGAGTTCATCACCGACCTAGGAGTCATACCCAATGCGTCGGGGCCGATCAAACTCTTCTGTGACAACACTGGAGCTATTGCCCTTGCCAAGGAGCCCAGGTTTCACAAGAAGACCAGGCACATCAAGCGTCGCTTCAACTCCATCCGTGAAAATGTTCAAGATGGAGACAGAAATTTGCAAAGTGCATACGGATCTGAATGTCGCAGATCCGTTGACTAAACCTCTTCCGCGAGCAAAACATGATCAGCACCAGAACTCTATGGGTGATCGATTCGTCACAATGTAACTAGATTATTGACTCTAGTGCAAGTGGGAGACTATTGGAAATATGCCCTAGAGGCAATAATAAAAGGATTATTATTATATTTCCTTGTTCATGATAATTGTCTTTTATTCATGCTATAATTGTATTATCCGGAAATCGTAATGCACGTGTGAATACATAGACCACAGTACGTCCCTAGTAAGCCTCTAGTTAACTAGCTCGTTGGTCAACAGATAGTCATGGTTTCCTGACTATGGACATTAGATGTCATTGACAACGGGATCACGTCATTAGGAGAATGACGTGATGGACAAGACCCAATCCTAAGCATAGCACAAGATCGTGTAGTTCGTTTTGCTAGAGCTTTTTCAATGTCAAGTATCTTTTCCTTAGACCATGAGATCGTGTAACTCCCGGATACCGTAGGAGTGCTTTGGGTGTACCAAACGTCACAACGTAACTGGGTGACTATAAAGGTGCACTACAGGTATCTCCGAAAGTGTCTGTTGGGTTGACAGGGATCAAGACTGGGATTTGTCACTCCGTATGATGGAGAGGTATCACTGGGCCCACTCGGTAGTGCATCATCATTATGAGCTCAAAGTGACCAAGTGTCTGGTCACGGGATCATGCATTACGGTACGAGTAAAGTGACTTGTCGGTAACGAGACTGAACGAGGTATTGGGATACCGACGATCGAGTCTCGGGCAAGTAACGTTCCGATTGACAAAGGGAATAGTATACGGGGTTGCTTGAACCCTCGACATCGTGGTTCATCCGATGAGATCATCGAGGAGTATGTGGAAACCAACATGGGTATCCAGATCCCGCTGTTGGTTATTGACCGGAGAGCCGTCTCGGTCATGTCTGCATGTCTCTCGAACCCGTAGGGTCTACACACTTAAGGTTCGGTGACGCTAGGGTTGTATGAATATGAGTATGCAGCAAAACCGAATGTTGTTCGGAGTCCCGGATGAGATCCCAGACATCACGAGGAGTTCCGGAATGGTCCGGAGGTAAAGAAAACTATATAGGAAGTGCTGTTTCAGCCATCGGGAAAGTTTCGGGGTCACCCGGTATTGTACCGGGACCACCGGAAGGGTCCCGGGGGTCCACCGGGTGGGGCCACCTATCCCGGAGGGCCCCGTGGGCTGAAGTGGGAGGGGAACCAGCCCCTAGTGGGCTGGTGCGTCCCCCCTTGGGCCCCCCCTGCGCCTAGGGTTGGAAACCCTAGGTAGGGGGGACGCACCACTTGCCTTGGGGGGCACTCCACCCCCCTTTGCCGCCGCCCCTTGGGAGATTGATCTCCCAGGGCCTGCGCCCCCCTGGGGGCCTGTATAAAGGAGGGGGGAGGGAGGGCATCCGCACCCCAAGTCTTGGCGCCTCCCTCCCCCTGCTACACCTCGTCCTCCTCCCGCAGCAGCTTGGCGAAGCCCTGCCGGAGTTCTGCTGCATCCACCACCACGCTGTCGTGCTGCTGGATCATCATCAACCTCTCCTTCCCCCTTGCTGGATCAAGGCGGAGGAGACGTCACGCTGACCGTATGTGTGTTGAACGCGGAGGTGCCGTCCGTTCGATGCTAGGATCTCCGGTGATAGGATCACGACGAGAACGACTACTTCAACCCCGTTCTTTTGAACGCTTCCGCGCGCGATCTACAAAGTGGTATGTAGATGCAATATCTCTCCCATGACTCGTTGCTTAGATGAACTCATATATGGATCTTAGTGAAACCGTAGGAAATTTTTTAATTTTCTGCAACGTTCCCCAACACATCATAGCATCGTTGTCGTCTCGCCAATCTTATGCTTCTACGACTATCGCTACCGCTTAGTGATAAAGTAAATCATTACAGGGCGATTGCATTGCATACAATAAAGCGACAACCATATGGCTCCTGCCAGTTGCCGATAACTCGGTTACAAAACATGATCATCTCATACAATAAAATATAGCATCATGTCTTGACCATATCACATCACAACATGCCCTGCAAAAACAAGTTAGACATCCTCTACTTTGTTATTGCAAGTTTTAAGTGGTTGCTATGGGCTTAGCAAGAACCGTTCTTACCTACGCATCAAAACCACAACGATAGTTTGTCAAGTTGGTGTTGTTTTAACCTTCACAAGGACCGGGCGTAGCCACACTCGGTTCAACTAAAGTGAGAGAGACAAACACCCGCCGGTCAACTTTAAGCAACGAGTGCTCGCAACGGTGAAACCAGTCTCGCGTAAGCGTACGCATAATGTCGGTCCGGGCCGCTTCATCTCACAATACCGCCGAACCAAAGTATGACATGCTGGTAAGCAGTATGACTTATATCGCCCACAACTCATTTGTGTTCTACTCGTGCATATGACATCTACGCATAAATCATGGCTCGGATGCCACTGTTGGGGAACGTAGTAATTTCAAAATTTTCCTACGCACACACAGGATCATGGTGGTGCATAGAAACGAGAGGGGAGAGTGTTGTCCACGTACCCTCGTAGACCAAAAGCGGAAGTGTTAGAAGAACGCAGTTGATGTAGTCATACGTCTTCACGGCCCGACCGATCAAGCACCGAAACTACGGCACCTCCGAGTTCTAGGACACGTTCAGCTCGATGACGTCCCTCGAACTCCGATCCAGCCGAGTGTCGAGGGAGAGTTCTGTCAGCACGACGGCGTGGTGATGATCTTGATGTTCTACCATCACAGGGCTTCGCCTAAGCACCGCTACAATATTATCGAGGAGGACTATGGTGGAGGGGGCACCGCACACTGATAAGAGATCCAAGGATCAATTGTTGTTTCTATGGGGTGCCCCCGTGCCCTCGTATATAGAGGAGCAAGGGGGAGGCGGCCGGCCTAGGAGGAGGGCGTGCCAAGGGGGGAGTCCTACTCCCACCGGGAGTAGGACTCCTCCTTCCCTTGTTGGAGTAGGAGAGAAGGAAAGAGGGGGAGAGGAGGAAGGAAAAAGGGGCTGCACCCCTTGTCCAATTCGGACCAGAGGGGGGCTGCGCGCCTCCTTCCTTTCGGCCTCTCTCCTCTAATCCCGTATGGCCCAATAAGGCTCATATACTCCCCGGCGAATTCCCGTAACTCTCCGATACTCCGCAAAATATCCGAATCACTCGGAACCTTTCCGAAGTCCGAATATAGTCGTCTAATATATCGACCTTTACGTTTCGACCATTTTGAGACTCCTCGTCATGTCCCCGATCTCATCCGGGACTCCGAACTCTTTCGGTACATCAAAACACATAAACTCATAATATAACTGTCATCTAACTTTAAGCATGCGGACCCTACGGCTTCGAGAACTATGTAGACATGACCGAGACACGTTTCCGGTCAATAACCAATAGCGGAACCTGGATGCTCATATTGGCTCCTACATATTCTACGAAGATCTTTATCGGTCAAACCGCATAACAACATATGTTGTTCCCTTTGTCATCGGTATGTTACTTGCCCGAGATTCGATCATCGGTATCCAATACCTAGTTCAATCTCGTTACTGGCAAGTCTCTTTACTCGTTACGTAATACATCATTCCGCAACTAACTCATTAGTTGCAATGCTTGCAAGGCTTTAAGTGATGTGCATTACCGAGTGGGCCCAGAGATACCTCTCCGACAATCGGAGTGACAAATCCTAATCTCGAAATACGCCAACCCAACAAGTACCTTCGGAGACACCTGTAGAGCACCTTTATAATCACCCAGTTACGTTGTGACGTTTGGTAGCACACAAAGTGTTCCTCTGGTAAACGGGAGTTGCATAATCTCAGTCATAGGAACATGTATAAGTCATGAAGAAAGCATTAGCAACATACTAAACGATCGAGTGCTAAGCTAACGGAATGGGTCAAGTCAATCACATCATTCTCCTAATGATGTGATCCCATTAATCAAATGACAACCCATGTCTATGGCTAGGAAACATAACCATCTTTGATCAACGAGCTAGTCAAGTAGAGGCATACTAGTGACACTCTGTTTGTCTATGTATTGACACAAGTATTATGTTTCCGATTAATACAATTCTAGCATGAATAATAAACATTTATCATGATATAAGGAAATAAATAATAACTTTATTATTGCCTGTAGGGCATATTTCCTTCATTCCAATCATAAGTGCATATGATCCAAGAAGAGAAATTACGTTAGCTTATGCCTCTCCCACATAAAACATGTTATCGGTCTAGTAAAGTAGTCAATTGCTTAGGGACAATTTCATAACTCCTACCACAACTTTTCCACACTCGATATACTAACTTTATTGTTTCTTTATCTAAACAGCCCCTATTTTTTATTTGCATGCTCTTTATTATCTCGCAATTCTATCCAACAACACCTACAAAGTACTTCTAGTTTCATACTTGTTTTAGGTAAAGTGAACGTTAAGCGTGCGTAGAGTTGTATCGATGGTCGATAGAACTTGAGGGAATATTTGTTCTACCTTTAGCTCCTCGTTGGGTTCGACACCCTTACTTAACAAAAGAGGCTACAATTGATCCCCTATACTTGTGGGTTATGAGAGTTCTTAGGTGTAACACCCACGATGCGGCTATATCTCCCACGTGTCGAGGCACGACTTAGAGGCATAACCGCATTGTGGTTTTGTCGCAAGAAGGGTCATCTTCACACAATCCCATGTAATGAACACGAAAGGGATAAAGAGAGTTGGCTTACAATCGCCACTTCACACAAAGATCATATAATTCATACATCATTCCGAGTACACACATAGTCCAACTACGAACAAAACCAAATGAAAAGAAGATAACCCCAAATGCTAGATCCCCGATCGTCCCAACTGGGCTCCACTACTGATCAACAAGAAAAGACACGTAGTAATGGCCAAGGACCTCGTCGAACTCCCACTTGAGTTCGGTAGCATCGCCCGGACTAGTATCATCGGGACCTGTAACTGTTTTGGTAGTATCTGTGAATCACGAGGACTCAACAATCTCAAAACCCGTGAGATCAAGACTATTTAAGCTTATGGGTAGGATGTGGTAATGAGGTGGAGTTGCAGCAAGCGCTAAGCAAAATGGTGGGTAACATACGAGTACAAGAGTAAGAAGAGAAACTATGCAACGATCGTAAAGCTAGAACTGATCAAGAAGTGATCCTGAAACTACTTACGTTCAAACATAACCCAAACCGTGTTCACTTCCCGGACTCCGCTGAAAAGAGACCATCACGAATACACACGTGGTTGATGCATTTTAATTAAGTTAAGTGTCAAGTTCTCTACAACCGGATATTAACAAATTCCCATCTGCTACATAACCACTGGGCACGGCTCTCAAAACTTTAAACCCTGCAGGGGTGTCCCAACTTAGCCCATCACAAGCTCTCACGATCAGCGAAGGATATTCCTTCTCCTGGGAAGACCCGATCAGCCTCGGAATCCCGGTTACAAGACATTTCGACAATGGTAAAACAAGACCAGCAAGACCGCCCGAATGTGCAGACAAATCCCGATAGGAGCTGCACATATCTCTTCTCAGGGCACACTGGATAAGTCAAGCTACGAGTAAAAGCAGGCCTCAAGTTTCCCCAAGGTGGCCCCGCAGGTTGCTCGGTTCGGACCAACACTTAGAGGAGCACTGGCCCGGGGGTGTTAAAATAAATATGACCCTCGGGCTCACGAAAACCCAAGGGAAAGTTATAGGTTGTTAGGCAAATGTAAAACCAAGGTTGGGCCTTGCTGGAGGAGTTTTATTCAAAGCAAACTGTCAAGGGGTTCCCATAAACCGATCGCGCGAGGAACACAAAATCAAGGAACATAACACCGGTATGACAGAAACTAGGGAGGCAGGAGTGGAACAAAACACCAGGCAAAAGGCCGAGCCTTCCACCCTTTACCAAGTATATAGATGCATTAATTAAAATAAGAGATATTGTGATATCCCAACATAATCATGTTCCAACATGGAGCAATCTTCAACTTCACCTACAACTAACAACGCTATAAGAGGGGCTGAGCAAAAGTGGTAACTTAGCCAAACAATGGTTTGCTAGGAAAGGTGGGTTAGAGGCTTGACATGGCAATATGGGAGGCATGGTAAACAAGTGATAGGTAGCGCAGCATAGCGATAGAACGAAGCAACTAGTAAGCAAAGATAGAAGTCATATCGAGGGTAATGGTCATCTTGCCTGAGATCCTGCAAGGAAGAAGAACGAGTCCAAGAAGAAGACAAACGGACATAGTCAAACGAATCCTCACAAACGCAACGTTACTGGAACTATCAAGGAGAAGCGCAACCGGAAAGAAGCAAACAACATGGTAAACACACAAGCATAAACATGGCATAATGCTCAACGAAGTATGATGCACGTCTAGTTTAATGAGGCATGGCATGGCAAAGTGCAACAAACAAAACTACAAGTTAAGCGGAGTTCAACATGCAACGAGTTGCATATCGACGAAACACCACATCCATATATTTAGTTCACTCTCGTTTAAGCTACCCAACAATATTAAATTTTGTTAAACATGGGAAGAGGTGAAACAAAAGTAAACTAACTATTTAGGCAAGTTTAAAGGAGGCTGGAACAACAAACAACAATTCCAGTAAATCCTCGTGTGCATAAATTGAGTTTGGAACTGTTCTGTCTAAACCCATATTTTATTGTTGTTAAACAGGAAAATAAAGTGCACCATGTTAATCTATGCATTTTTCCACCCCATTTACATATAAAGTTTATTTAATTTGGAGCTATGGTTATTTAGTTATGAAATAAATCATTTTAGCATGGCATTTAAGAAAAATAAATGCAAGCAGCAATTTAAACATTTTAAACATGGATGAAAGTTGTAGATTATGAAACTAGATGAAAAACTAAGCATTTTACATGTTTACATCATTTTAATCCGATGCACGGTTGTGGAGTTATTATATGCATGATATGCAAGGGGTTTTCTTCAAAACTGCACTCTCTGGATAAATAGCTAAAATCGTTGAACTGGGAAAAAACAGAACGGGATGAAACCGGGTGGGCCAACAGTGTACATGAGAGGGGCTAAAGGGTCTGGTCACCCATGGGCCAAGCCCAGGTTGGTGGAGATGTGGCCCGAAGCGACAAAGGGATGAGGTTCGTCCGACGGTAGTCGAACTTGCCGCTCATGGTACACGGGTCTTCGGGTGACGGTAGTCGTACAATGTTCAGGGACATTGGTAGAGGTACTTTGCACGATCCATGAAAACGGTGCTAGTTCGGGCATGCATCTTGACGAAGGCATACTTGGTGCAAGTGGTACTAGTCTAGGGATGTAGCCGACGAAGGTGCTCTTGGTGATTCGAAGATGGATGTAGAGGTACATGGTCGAATGTAGTTGAACTTGGTGATCAGCGTCGGTAGTGCAAGGCGGCCTTACTAGTCATGGCAGAAAACATAGCGTGCATAGGAGGCGAACGGCTCCATGTCATCCATGGATGTGCAGATCTGGGCCATGAGGTGAGGCCGAAGGAGCTGGCGAAGGCGGCTGGTCAACGCTCTCGAGAACGAGCGTTGCTGCTCGATCTCCAGGTGCGCGGGACAATCAAGGGAAGTGGCGAGCGTCGTGCTTGTTCCCGAGCAGAGTACGACAGAGAGGGACTTGGCACGGGACGACGGTAGCTTGCAGCCGCAGTAGGAAGCGGCAGAGACCAGCGGGAAGCCAACAGATGATGAGGTGGCGGCTGGAACAAATGGATCTAGGGTCAAGGACGGGGTACAGCAGCGAGGCGACAAGGACAGGATCCGGCGACATGCGGCTCTGGCAGATCGATGCAGAGGCGCGGGAAGCAACTTCCGGCGTGGGGGCGCTCGAGGCAGGGCCGGAACCTGCCGGCGAGGTGGGTGAAGCAGGGCATGATGCAGGGAGGCACAGGTGGATCAGGAGGAGATCCCAAGGTGGGAGGAGACAGGAGGAGTGGTGGCGGCGGGGAGGGACAAAGCTCCTAGGTTTTAGGGTTAGGCTATATTAGGTATGGGGTTGGTTTATATATAGGATAATGGGAGTGGGTTTAGTTCGTCCGATCGTAATCGGGCGGTTGAGAATAAATAGGTAGGGAGCCAAAAAAACAAAATGGATATGTTTTATAGATGTTTGGGGATGATCCGGATCCAATGGTAATGACCGAGCGGGTCGGGTTCGGGGAAGTTTTCGGACGCGCACAAGAGGGGGTCGGTGGTTGTGAAGAGAGCGTAGGTGGTTTGACAAGAGGGAAACGAAAACACGGTTGGTCTCGTAACGGTCAACAAACGCAATGGAGAGGAGCGAGGAACGGCAACTACGAGCGGATGCAAGCTTTAAGAAAACATGCAGATGCAATGCGCATGATGCTATGAGATGAGATGCATGAACAAAATGCAAAACAAAAAACAAAAAACCAACCACGGAGGAAAAAACATAACACATAGCCGGAAATGGCAAGAGTTGGAATTACAATTATGGAGAGTTACATCCGGGGCGTTACATTACGTAATACGATTAATTGAACTCATTATCATGAACAATATATAGTCTAAAGTTTCCTATGCAAATTTATGGTGTAGATCAATGGCTCGCGTAGTAGCTCCCCTGAATTTCAATGTGTTCCTAAAGAAAGTTAAGCTGAAAGATGACGGAAGTAACTTTGTGGACTGGGCCCATAATCTAATGATTATCCTCATGGCTTCCCATAACTCTTATGTCCTTGATGCACTGCTTGGTGCGCCACCCCCTCCAGCGACTGTGGACGTTATGAACACCTGGCAGTCGCGTGTTGATGAATACTCAATAGTTCAGTGTGCCATGCTGTATGGCTTAGAGCCAGGACTTCAAATGCATTTTGAAAGTCATGGAGCATACGATATGTTCCAAGATTTGAAGTTTATCTTTGAGAAGAATGCCCTGATCGAGAGGTATGAGACCTCCGATAAGTTCTATGCTTGCAAGATGGAGGAGAATGGGTCTGTCAGTGAGCACATACTCAGAATGTCTGGGTACTACAACCGTCTGGCTGAATTGGGAATTGATCTCCCGCCAGAGGTTGTCACTGACAGAGTTCTTCAATCGCTACCACCTAGCTATAAGGGCTTTGTGTTGAACTATAACATGCAAGGGATGAACAAGTCAGTCTCCGAGCTGTTCGCGATGCTGAAAGTCACTGAGTCAGACATCCAGAAGGAGCATCAAGTGTTGATGGTGAATAAAACCACTAGTTTCAAGAAGAGCAAGGGAAAGAAGGGAAACTTCAAGAAGGGTGGCAAAACAGCTACTCCTCCCATGAAGAAACCCAAGGCCGGACCCAAGCCAGAAACTGAGTGCTTCATTGCAACGGAACTGGCCACTAGAATCGGAACTGCCCCAAGTATGTAGCCGACAAGAAGGGGGCCAACGTCAACAAAGGTATATATGATATACATGTTATTGATGTGTACCTTACCAACTCACATTGTAGTGCTTGGGTATTTGATACCAATTCGGTTGCTCGCATTTGCAACTCAAAGCAGGAACTACGGAATAGAATGAGGCTGGAAAAGGACGAAGTGATGATGCGCGTGAGAAATGGTTCCAAGGTTGATGTGATCGTCGTCGGCACGCTCACTCTTCGATTACGATCGGGATTAATGATGAACCTGAACAATTGTTATTTAGTGTCTGCATTGAGCATGCACATTATATCTATATCTTGTTTAATGCGAGACGGTTACTCATTTAAATCAGAGAATAATGATTGTTCTATTTATATGGGTAATATCTTTTATGGTCATGCACCCATTGTAAGGGGCTTATACTTACTGAATCTCGATAGTGACGATACACATGGTCATAACATTGATGCCAAAAGATGTAGAGTTAATAATGATAATACCACTTTCTTGTGGCACTGTTGCTTAGGTCATATTGGTGTAAAGTGCATGAAGAAACTCCATGCAGATGGACTTTTGGAGTCACTTGATTTTGAATTACTTGACACATGCGAACCATGCCTCATGGGCAAGATGACGAAGACCCCATTTTCCGAAACAATGGAACGGGCAAGTGACTTGTTGGAAATCATACATACTGATGTGTGTGGTCCGATGAGCATTGACGCATGTGGTGGATATCGTTACTTTCTCACCTTCACCGATTACTTGAGTAGATACGGCTATATTTACTTGATGAAGCATAAGTCTGAAATGTTTAAAAAGTTCAAGCAATTTTAGAATGAAGTTGAGAATCATCGTAACAACAAGATTAAATTCCTATGATCCGACCGAGGGGGAGAATATCTGAGTTATGAGTTTGGCAATTGTTGGGGATACACATAACAGGTAGGCCCACAAAGGGTCGAAGTATCATAAAGCATGGGGTCCACACAACATGTGGGTCCAGATAAATTTCATACAGACATACTATCCACTCGACCAAGCAGTATACCATCCACTCGGATGACAGTTCACCACTCGGCCGTACGACTCACTCGGATATACGATGACCAGCAGGAAACAAAGCAGTCGACATCATTCTCATGGTAAGGGCTTGGTAGTGGGCTGGCATTATGGCATTCATGCCCCACTTTGTAACATAGGAGGTGAGGGGGTGGTGCACTCTATATAAGCCACCCCCACCACTAGACTAGGGGGCAGGCTCTTTTCTTCCATCTCTCTCTCTCTTTTCACCATTAGTCTCAAGACTTAGTTCAGATATGGGGATATGTTCCTCTCTCACACACACACATTATAATCTCCGGATATATACTCAGATAAAACAAAGCCTCTCTGGAGCACGAGACGTAGGGTTGTTATCTCCACCGTGAGAGGCCCGAACTCGCTAAAACCACCGTGTCACCCATATGCATCTCGATAGATCATGCTTCGTTACCCTATACCTTATTATTGTCGGAATTGTTCCCACGACAGTTGGCGCCAACCGTGGGGCATGGCGTCTATCGAGCCATGATGCAATGGTTTGTTATTCTTTTGTGTTTGTTTTTCTTTGATATATCACATGTTGTTCATCTCCGCAGCGAGCTTCTGAAGCATCACAAAAAGAGGGTAAAGATACATCTTTTACTCGACACTGTGGGCATGCCGGATCGATCATGGATCGAGAGTAAGAAGAAGAGAGGGCACCAGGCATGGAGGAAGACCGCCTCATCTTCCCGATGCCCGGACGCGGCATGCTACAGCGAATCCCTTCGGAACGACCTCCTCTTCTTCTTGCATGAAGTCTCGATAGACGATCCGGCTCCCGCATGAATGTTCGATGAAATCTACGTCCGCTGCAACCGCTCCATCGACTCCATCATTGTCGGCCCGCTCCATCCTCCGATCGTCCGCTTGGCCATGGTCTCTATGACCAACTGCCCGGCTTCCCGCACGACAGGGCGCCGCATGGACGGTGCGCCCCACACGGCGCATCTGTCGGAGGCCGGTCACGCTACCCACACAAGGCGAGTCCTCCTACAAGCGTTGCGGCCCCGCTGTGTCTTCCGCGGAGGTGGCACTAGCCCGACGCGGTGCGGGTCAGGGCTGGCCACACACCCCATGTGCGGTGACTCCTCCCTCCGGCGTCCGCTACCCTGCTGCAACGTCTGCAGTCAAGGCACAAGCCCACGATCTGGCAATAAACCGGTAGGGAGATAAATGACCCGTGGAAGAAGGAAACTTCCTTCACATGCACGAACGGTAACACATCTTCATTAATTACCGCTAACTAACGCCTCCTGCATGCAGATCCTGGTCGGGAGCAATTCCCTACTTCAATGCGTTGGTTAGCCAGGCAATCACATCTAATTACTAGGCATTTACTGCTGATTTTGATCCGTTTTGGAGCAAGAGTCTGTCTCTCTGCTCGGCCTTGATCTGTAGGTCAGACGCCCGCTGGATCCGGTCTGCTTGCAAGCAGGATAGAGCCAACCGCCTCCAGCAAACGGATCAACACTCGTGCGCTCATGGGCACATCTACACCGAACATCACCAACATCTCTCAGCCCAGCACTCCGTGTCGGCCTGCTCACCCAGCTCCACACCGACCGGATCGCAACCCAGTCGTGGTTCCCTCGGACCAGCGGGATGCACTTGGATGAGGCGTCCGCTCGGACAGTGCTGATACATCTCTGTCGTATCTACTTTTCCAAACACTTTTGCCCTTGTTTTGGACTCTAACTTGTATGATTTGAATGGAACTAACCCAGACTGACGCTGTTTTCAGCAGATTTGCCATGGTGTTGTTTTATGTGCAGAAAATAAAAGTTCTCGGAACGACCTGAAACTCCACGGAATATCTTAGGATAAATAATAAAAAATCCTCGCCAAAGATGAAGACCAGGGGGCCCACACCCTGTCCACAAGGGTGGGGGCGCCCCCCCCCCCTGGGCGCGCCCCCTACCTCGTGGGCCACTTGGTAGCCCTCCGACGCCAACTCCAGCTCCATATATTGGCTTTCAGGGAGAGAAAAATCAGAGAGAAGAAATCATCGCGTTTTACGATACGGAGCCGCTGCCAAGCCCTAATCTCTCTCGGGAGGGCTGATCTGGAGTCCGTTCGGGGCTCCGAAGAGGGGGATTCATCGTCGTCGTCATCGTCAACCATCCTCCATCACCAATTTCATGATGCTCACCGCCGTGCGTGAGTAATTCCATCGTAGGCTTGATGGACGGTGATGGGTTGGATGAGATTTATCATGTAATCGAGTTAGTTTTGTTAGGGTTTGATCCCTAGTATCCACTATGTTCTGAGATTGATGTTGCTATGACTTTGCTATGCTTAATGCTTGTCACTATGGCCCGAGTGCCATGATTTCAGATCTGAACCTATTATGTTTTCATGAATATATGTGGGTTCTTGATCCTATCTTGCAAGTCTATAGTCACCTACTATGTGTTATGATCCGGCAACCCCGAAGTGACAATAATCGGAACCACTCCCGGTGATGACCATAGTTTGAGGAGTTCATGTATTCACTATGTGCTAATGCTTTATTCCAGTTCTCTATTAAAAGGAGGCCTTAATATCCCTTAGTTTCCAATAGGACCCCGCTGCCACGGGAGGTTAGGACAAAAGATGTCATGCAAGTTCTTTTCCATAAGCATGTATGACTATATTCGGAATACATGCCTACATTATATTGATGAACTGGAGCTAGTTCTATGTCACCCTATGTTATGATTGTTACATGATGAACCGCATCCGGCATAATTATCCATCGCTAATCCGGTGCCTACGAGTTTTCCATATACTGGTTCTCGCTTATTTACTTTTCCGTTGCTACTGTTACAATCACTACAAAATACCAAAAACATTACTTTTGTTGTCTTTACTTTTGTTACCGTTACCACCACTATCATATTACTTTGCTACTAAACACTTTGCTGCAGATACTAAGTTTCCAGGTGTGGTTGAATTGACAACTCAGCTGCTAATACTTGAGAATATTCTTTGGCTTCCCTTGTGTCGAATCAATAAATTTGGGTTGAATACTCTACCCTCGAAAACTGTTGCGATCCCCTATACTTGTGGGTTATCAAGACCTTTTTCTGGCGCCATTGCCGGGGAGCATAGCTCTATTCGTTGAGTCACTTGCGATTTATATCTGCTGGACACTATGAAGAACTTGAAAGACGGTCGAACAACTATTTTGCCCTCAACTACGAGGGGAGGTAAGGAACTGCCATCTAGCCTTGCACTAGATTCTCCTTCTGTTATAAGTAAGCTTGCGACACCTAAACCTGCTACTGCTATGAATTTTGATATGTCGCATGTTATTGATGATGCCACTTTTGCTATGCATGATACTTATGATGAAACCACTTCTATGCTTGATACTACTGTGCCCCTTGGTGAATTTCTTGATGAGAAAATTGCTAGGTCTAGAGAAAGAGAAATTATTGCACCTGAATACAATGATGAGAGTGATGATGAAAATATGACTGCTATTCCTGAAGGTTATCTTTTTGATGCAGAATCTTCTGCAGCTATTTTTGCTTGCCAGGATAGATATGAACTTAAGAGGTTGCTAGTTAAATGGAGTAAAGAATCTTTTAGAGATAGAATGAGACCCGACCCTGCTTTTGCTACTTCACCTATTTGTGTTCCCGATAAGGATTATTATGATTTTTCTGTTGATCCAGATATAATTACTTTGGCTGAATCTGATCCTTTTTATGGCTATGAATCTGAAACTGTTGTGGCACATCTTACTAAGTTAAATGATATAGCTGCCTTGTTTACTAATAATGAGAGATCGCGCTACCTTTATTTACTCAAAATATTTCCATTCTCATTAAAGGGTGATGCTAAGATATGGTTTAATTCTCTTGATCCTGGTTGTGTGCAAAGTCCCCAGGATATGATTTATTACTTCTCTGCTAAATATTTCCCTGCTCATAAGAAACAAGCTGCCTTGAGGGAAATATATAACTTTGTGCAAATTGAAGAAGAGAGTCTCCCACAAGCTTGGGGGAGGCTTCTCAAGTTACTTAATGCTTTGCCTGATCATCCTCTTAAGAAACCTGAAATACTTGATATCTTTTATAATGGACTAACCGATGCTTTCAGAGATTACCTGGATAGTTGTGCTGGTTCTCTTTTCAGGGAAAGAACACCGGATGAAGCTGAAATTCTATTGAATAATACGTTGACAAATGAAAATAATTGGACACCTCCCGAGCCAGCTCCTAAGACAATTTCTGAGCCAATTATTGAGCCTATTCCTAAACCAACTCCGAAGAAGAGAGGTGTTCTATTTCTCAGTCCCGAAGATATGCAGAAGGCAAAGAAATCTATGAAAGAAAAAGGTATTAAAGCTGAAGATGTTAAGAATTTACCTCCTATCGAAGAAATAAACGGTCTTAATTTACCGCCTGTTGAAGAAGTATATGATCTAAATTACTTATTTACTAAAGAACCTCCCGATATCCCGACACAGGTAGTAAAGGTAAATTCCCTCTATAGATATGATAAAGCTGAAGTCCCTCCTACTAAAATTGCTAGTTAGTGCTTGGATGAGTTTGATAACTTTATGTTTAAGCAAGATGACTTCAATGCTTATCTTGGTAGACAATTAAAACAAGATGCTTATATGATTAAACGCTTGGGTGATTATATGGCTGATATTAGAGGTGAACTTAAACTTGTTAGCAAACATGCTTCTATGGTTACCACTCAAGTAGAAGAACTACTTAAAGCTCAGAAATAAGTGCTTGATGAAATGAATAGTAAGAAATATGATTATGCTGTTAGAATGGCTACTAGAACTTGTAGAATGACTCAGGAACCATAGTATCCTGAAGGCCACCCTAAGAGAATCAAGCAAGATTCTCAGAGAAATGATATTGATGTACCTAGTTCTTCTAAAAGGAAGAAAAAGAAAAATGATAGGACTTTGCAAACTTCTAGCGAATCTATTGTTGAGCCACCTGAGAATCCAAATGATATCTCTATTTATGATGCTGAAACACAATCAGGCGATGAACATGAACCTAGTGATAATGTTAATGATAATGTTCATGTTGATGTTCAACCTAGTAATGATAATGATGTAGAAGTTGAACCTGCTGTTGATCTTGATAACCCACAATCAAGGAATCAGTGTTATGATAAAAGAGACTTTGTTGCTAGAAACATGGTAAAGAAAGGGTACCATGGGTTCAGAAACCCATGCCTTTTCCTCCGAAACCATCTAAGAAAAAGGACGACGAGGATTTTGAGTGCTTTGCTGAAATGATTAGACCCATCTTTTTGCGTATGCGATTAACTGATATGCTCAAAACAAATCCTTATGATAAGTATATGAAGGATATTATTACTAATAAAAGAAAGATACCTGAAGCTGAAATTTCCACCATGCTTGCTAATTATACTTTTAAGGGTGGAATACCAAAGAAACTTGGAGACCCCGGAGTACCTACTATACCATGCTCCATTAAGAGAAATTATGTTAAAACTGCTTTATGTGATCTTGGAGCCGGTGTCGGTGTTATGCCTCTCTCTTTATATCGTAGACTTGACTTGAATAAGTTGACACCTACAGAAATATCTTTGCAAATGGCTGATAAATCAACTGCTATACCTATCGGTATTTGTGAGGATGTGCCTGTTGTGGTTGCAAACGTTACTATTTTAACGGACTTTGTTATTCTCTATATTCCTGGGGATGATAGTATGTCTATTATTCTTGGAAGACCTTTCCTTAATACTGCAGGGACTGTTATTGATTGCAACAAAGGCAATGTCACTTTTCATGTTAATGGCAATGAGCACACGGTACACTTTCCAAGAAAACAACCTCAAGTTTATAGTATCAACTCTATTGGAAAAATTCCATCGATTATATTTGGAGGTTTTGAATTTCCTCTCCCTACTGTCAAGAAAAAGTATGATATTCTTATTGTTGGGGATTTTCATATCCCCGTTGAGGTAACTTAGTGCTATTCGAAATTTCTCCGGTTCCATATTAATCGGAATGAGTTTGTTAACAAGACTTGATCAACCTTGTTAGTGGATTCTTTTTGATGAGCATGAGATGGATGAAACTAGAAGCACAACCTTCTGTACCCTCTTTATATTTCCTTTTTATTTAGTAGAAATAAAGTAAAATAGTATTTTTTTTCTTTTTGTTTCCTGACTTATCCGTGCAATATAAAAATATCCCAAAAATGAAAGTCCTCAGAATGCCATGCCAATTTAATATGATTTTTTGGGAATATTTGAGAATTTACTGTGCAAAAATCACCGCGGGAGGAGCTGCCACCTGGCCAGGTGGGTGGAGGGCGCGCCCTACCCCCCTGGGCACGCCCCCCTGCCTCGTGGGCCCACGGTGGCCCTCCTCCACTTATCCATGCACCCATCTTCTTCCTTTGCCTCACACAAACACGAAAAACCAACTCAAGCACGAGTTCCAACCCCCGTTGTTGTGATTTTCGATCTCCTTGCTCAAAGCACCTCTCGCAAAACTGCTTGGGGAGATTGTTCCTTGGTATGTGACTCCTCCATTGGTCCAATTAGTTTTTGTTCTAGTGCTTTATTCATTGCAAATTTTTGCTGCATAGGTGACCATGTTCTTGAGCTTGCATCCCAAATTTATATGATTCCAAGTAGTTCCAATGCTTTATATAGGCTCTAGGCACTTGTAGGAGTTGTTGCTATCAATTTTATTGAAGTTGGTTCACTTTTATTTGAAGTTACTAAAAATTTCAGATTGTTTCAGAATTAATGAAGAGACTTTTGAGGGGCTCGTTGAGCCGAAGCTCGAAGGAAAAACAAAAGGAAGAAGAACAGAAGCCCAAATTTAATTTGCCTCGCACCGCGGAGGTCCGGCCATGTGAATGGCCTTCCGGTGACTTCTTGAGGAGAAAGAGGAAACATCGCTGCCCCGTGCTTATTTAGATTATAGGAGTATGATAGCACATGACTTTCTTGTTAAAAGTCGCGAAGGGGAGGTCAAATATAAATTGTACTTTGATAAACATCACCCTGAGACTATTACTTTGCCTACTCCCTCTTTGTTTAACTTGTCTGCAGGTCCTCACATCGTTCCGTGGGCAGCCATTCAAGCCTATCAAAATCCTGCACCCGCCCCGGAACCGGAGCCACAAGATGAGCCTCCACGACTATCTGTTTATTCTTGGGATCCAGAGGAGGTTGCCAGCCAGTGGCAGCCGGAGCCTTCTTCGTCACAGTATGACCTCAACTTCACCTACGGGTATCCGCCAGGCTATCCCAGGCAATAGACCAACTTGGCCAAAAGCCTAAGCTTGGGGGAGTATGTATTTCCCACCGACATTACCTTCATGTTCACACACACTCATTGCTAGATGTTGGTGTTCATACTTTTTCACTGTAATATCCATGCTAGTTTATTTTTCTTTTTCCTGCTTTCTTCTTGTGTGTTTAATAAACCTTAAGAAAAAAAATTGTAGTAGTTTATTTCTTTGCTGTAGTAATTAAAAAGGAAAACCCAAAAATATTTCCCGTTCTTCTTTTGCTTGTTGGGAGCTTTCCCATGTAAATAGTTTTTATTTCTTTTCTTTTCTTTTCTTTCGGGGTCAGTAGGAGAAGACCATGATTAAATTGTTGAAGTGGCTCTTATATGCATGATTGTTTATTTAACTTAGAGACCATATTACTTGTCTTCTCCTGTTTATTGAATGCTTGCAGATTCCAGCTTAGTCCAATGCACGTGCACTCCTATTATTATTCACATCGTTCGGTTGTGCAAGTGAAAGGCAATAATGATGATATATGATGGACTTATTGGGATGAGAAAAGCTGGTATGAACTTGACCTCTCTTGTTTTTGTAAATATGATGATTCATCGTTCCTGAGTTAGCTATTATGAAGTAAGCATATTTGCAATGACATTTAGAGATTATAGTTGCTTGTGCCATGCTTGATTAGCTATGAGTTATAATGGTTTACCTTGCGTGCCAACATGCTATTAGAATGATTATGATGTGGTATGATGGGATGGTATCCTCCTTTAAATGAATTGAGTGACTCGACTTGGCACATGTTCACGCATGTAGTTGAATCAAATCAACGCAGCCTTCATGATATTTATGTTCATGGTGGATTATATCCTACTCATGCTTATACTTGGTGTGAATTAATTTTAATGCATGTTTACGACTTTGTCTCTCTCCCAGTTGGTCGCTTCCCAGTCTTTTGCTAGCCTTCACCTGTACTAAGCGGGAATACTGTTTGTGCATCCAAACTCCTTAAACCCCAAAGTTGTTCCATATGAGTCCACTATACCTCCCTATATATGGTATTTACCTGCTGTTCCAAGTAAATTTGTATGTGCCAAACTCCAAACCTTCAAATGAAATTCTGTTTTGTATGCTCGAGCAGCTCATGTTTCAACTAGGGTTGACCTTATCTTCCATGTTAGGCGGTTATTCTCAAGACGAGTGGACTCCGCTCCTCATTCACGAGAAAATGGCTAGTCACCGGGATGCCCAGTCCCATGCTTTATGCAAACTAAATCAAAATAATTGCAAACAAAACTCCCCCTGGGACCCGTTGAATGTTGGAGGCACTCGTTGTTTCGAGAAAGCCATGGATTGATGCCTATGGAGGAGGGGGAGTATAAAACTTTACCATTCTGTTTGGGAACCGCCTATAATTTGTTTAGCATGGAAGATATCGTCATCTCATAGTTGTTGCGTTGACAGCAAAAGTATGCCACTCAAAATGTTATTCAATCTCTATTTTAAAACCGAGCTCTAGCACCTCAACAAATCCCTGCTTCCCTCTGCGAAGGGCCTATCTATTTAATTTTATGTTGAGTCATCACCCTTCTTATTAAAAAGCACCCACTGGAGAGCACACTGTTGTTTGCATTCATTATAATTGGTTTACATTGGGTATGACTTGACTGGATCTCTTTTACCATGAATTACAATGTTTAGTCAGTCCTTGATCTTTAAAGGTGCTCTGCATTTATGTTTTACGGTCTCAGAAAGGGCTAGCGAGATACCATTTTGTTATATCATGTTATGATTATTTTGAGAAAGTGTTGTCATCCGAGTTTTGTTATTATAGCTCGCTAGCTGATTATGCCATTGATATGAGTAATTGTGAGACCTGCGTGTTATTGTGAGTATGGTTAGTTCATAATATTTGCTGAAACTTGAATGCTAGCTTTTCATGTTTACAACAACAAGAGCAAACAGAGTTTGTAAAAGTTTTTCTTTTTCTCTTTCAGTCTGTCAAGGACAAGCAAGGGTTTAAGCTTGGGGGAGTTGATACATCTCCGTCGTATCTACTTTTCCAAACACTTTTGCCCTTGTTTTGGACTCGAACTTGTATGATTTGAATGGAACTAACCCGGATTGACGTTGTTTTCAGCAGATTTGCCATGGTCTTGATTTATGTGCAGAAAATAAAAGTTCTCGGAACGACCTGAAACTCCACGAAATATCTTAGGATAAATAATAAAAAATCCTCGCCAAAGATGAAGACCAGGGGGCCCACACCCTTTCCACGAGGGTGGGGGCGCCCCCCTGGGCACGCCCCCCTACCTCGTGGGCCCCCTGGTGGCCCTCCAACATCAACTCCAACTCCATATATTGGCTTTCGGGGAGAAAAAAATCATAGAGAAGAAATGATCGCGTTTTACTATACGGAGCCGCCGCCAAGCCCTAATCTCTCTCGGGAGGGCTGATCTGGAGTTTGTTCGGGGCTTCGGAGATGGGGATTCGTCGCCGTCGTCATCATCAACCATCCTCCATCACCAATTTCATGATGCTCACTGCCGTGCGTGAGTAATTCCATCGTAGGCTTGCTGGACGGTGATGGGTTGGATGAGATTTATCATGTAATCGAGTTAGTTTTGTTAGGGTTTGATCCCTAGTATCCACTATGTTCTGAGATTGATGTTGCTATGACTTTGATATGCTTAATGCTTGTCACTAGGGCCCGAATGCCATGATTTCAGATCTAAACCTATTATGTTTTCATGAATATATGTGAGTTCTTGATCCTATCTTGCAAGTCTATAGTCACCTACTATGTGTTATGATCCGGCAACCCCAAAGTGACAATAATCGGAACCATTCCCGGTGATGACCATAGTTTGAGGAGTTCATGTATTCACTATGTGCTAATGCTTTGTTCCGGTTCTCTATTAAAAGGAGGCCTTAATATCCCTTAGTTTCCAATAGGACCCCGCTGCCACGGGAGGGTAGGACAAAAGATGTCATGCAAGTACTTTTCTGTAAGCACGTATGACTATATTCGGAATACATGCCTACATTATATTGATGAACTGGAGCTAGTTCTGTGTCACCCTATGTTATGACTGTTACATGATGAACCGCATCCGGCATAATTATCCATCGCCAATCCGGTGCCTACAAGTTTTCCATATACTAGTTCTCTCTTATTTACTTTTCCGTTGCTACTGTTACAATCACTACAAAATACCAAAAACATTACTTTTGATGTCTTTACTTTTGTTACCATTACCACCACTATCATATTACTTTGCTACTAAACACTTTGCTGCAGATACTAAGTTTCCAGGTGTGGTTGAATTGACAACTCAGCTGCTAATGCTTGAGAATATTCTTTGGCTCCCCTTGTGTCAAATCAATAAATTTGGGTTGAATACTCTACCCTCGAAAACTGTTACGATCCCCTATACTTGTGGGTTATCAGGTGCTCACTCGGTCGTGCAGCCCCTGGATCCACTCGGCTGGGGTTCACCTTTTTTCACCGGGCCAGCTAATGTCCAGAACATCATCGACATCAGCACTCGGCCGTGGGCCGGGCATCCTCAAATTGGTCGGCGGCCTGGCTCGGCCGGCAGCGCTGCTGCTCCCTCCGACGTGGACTGCCGGATGCTGTGCAGCTGTTGCACCCTTCCGCTTATCTCCAGGCGCAAGCTATTCTTTCTGAGTTTCTTACTCTGTTTTTCTTGGCTCCACAGGCCCGACGCGGTAGAAATCCGGAGGTTGGCCACGCCCCAAGCACGCGGCGGCTCCTCCCTTTGCGAGCTGGCGGCATCCGCTTCCATGATGATGAACTCGAGGGAACAAGTCCCCGGCCACTCAGCACAGGATTGAAGACCTTATCCTCTCCGATCATTTTACAATTTAGCTCATAAATTATTCAACAGTCGCTTAACAGTCTTTTTTCTGTTTGAACCCAGGTTCACTCTGACGGGACTTAAGCTCACTGGAACATAACGCATGTTCGGATGAATTTGCTCGGATGGTTAACAGACCACTCGGCAGTCGGACACAGACATTTAGTTTCAGCAATCACTCGGATGGGCTAGTTCACTCTAACCGAACTGCACACAGTCACGAAGCCGCTCACGTCATCATCAACTTTCCCGACTCAGACGTCCCGCATATCATCACACCGTGGGACACGACTACTTTACTCGGCCGCTCCGGGCGTCGCCATCGGTTGGTCACCCCATCACCACTCGGCCGCTCCACGCGACGCCACTTGGTTGGTCACCTCATAACCACTCGGCCGCCCCAGGCGTCGCCATCGGATGGTCACCTCATAACCACTCGGCCGCCCCATGCGTCGCCATCGGTTGGTCACCTCATAACCACTCGGCCGCCCCGTGCGTCGCCATTGGTTGGTCACCTCATCACCACTTGGCCGCCCCGTGCGTCGCCACTCGGTTGGTCACCTCATCACCACTTGGTCGCCCCGTGCGTCGCCATCGGTTGGTCACCTCATCACCACTCGGTTGGTCACCTCATCACCACTCGGCCGCCCCGCGCGTCGCCACTCGGATGGTCACCTCATAACCACTTGGCCACCCCGCGCGTCGCCATCGGTTGGTCACCTCATCACCACTCGGCCACTCCGCGTGTCGCCAATCGGTTGGTCACCTCATCGCCACTCGGCCGCTCCACGCGTCGCCACTTGGTTGGTCACCTCATAACCACTCGGCCGCCCCGGGCGTCGCCATAGGTTGGTCACCTCATAACCACTCGGCCGCCCCGTGCATCGCCACTCGGTTGGTCACCTCATCACCACTTGGCCGCCCCGTGCGTCGCCATCGGTTGGTCACCTCATCACCACTCGGTTGGTCACCTCATAACCACTCAGCCGCCCCGCGTGTCACCACTCGGATGGTCACCTCATAACCACTTGGCCGCCCCGCGCGTCGCCATCGGTTGGTCACCTCATCACCACTCGGCCGCTCCGCGCGTCGCCAATCGGTTGGTCACCTCATCACCACTCGGTCGCTCCACGCGTCGCCACTTGGTTGGTCACCTCATAACCACTCGGTCGCCCCGGGCGTCGCCATCGGATGGTCACCTCATAACCACTCGGCCGCCCCGCACATCGCCATCGATTGGTCACCTCATAACCACTCGGCCGCCCCGTGTGTCGCCATCGGTTGGTCACCTCATCACCACTTGGTCGCCCCGTGCGTCACCACTCGGTTGGTTACCTCATCACCACTTGGCCGCCCCGTGCGCCGCCATCGGTTGGTCACCACTCGGTTGGTGACCTCATCACCACTCGGCCACCCCGCGTGTCGCCACTCGGATGGTCACCTCATAACCACTTGGTCGCCCCGCGCGTCGCCATCGGTTGGTCACCTCATCACCACTCGTCCGCTCCGCGCGTTGCCACTCGGTTGGTCACCTCATCACCACTCGGCTGCCCCGCGCGTCGCCACTTGGTTGGTCGCCTCATCACCACTCGGCCACTCGCGCGCCTTCAGACAGCTAAGTCATTTTACATTCTGTTATTTCCATCTTCCCGAGTATCTCGTAATTCACACATCACGTTCACTCGGAGGCCACGCCACCGAGTGTACCTCTACGCTCGGCTGCTTATTTTCACATACTTGCTTAGTACTGGTTATGTGACTCCCGAGTCCAACTTCCATTTTTTCCGCATACATCATTCACGAACACCATGTGTCGTTCTTCATTTCGAGTTTGCATTAGTCCTCCGTGGCTGCAACTCAGTCGAAACACTACACTTCTGTTTTATTTGAGCTAGTATTTCAATGAGTTGAGTCGGATCCGTCGCTTCGACAAGTTCGAACGGTTCCTTCGCTCTTTCAGACTCTTGCTGGTTAACCGGCAAGCCCCTTGCACTCCCAGCGGGTGTCTATGGGTATTATCAGCACAAATCATTTTAGCACACATCAAATTTCCTCGACAAATTATTTCATTGGCTTGTGCCATTTTTTAAACAAGTTGCGCAATCACTTGATGGCCCTATGCGCCAACTTCATCGCTGCTCGGACTCGGTCACCATACCGGTCCCAGTGCACCACAACACCGACCTTGTCGCTCTGTTGACTTCAAACACATCCAGCCAACCCCTCTATGGAATCCTCTTCATCGTATCAATGATATAGACCTTGTCAAGCATGAGACAGATAAGTCCCTTTTGTAATTAAACTATACACTTCACTCTTTTTGCGAGTTTGCCTCTTTCGAGCATCACTCGGAAGCTTCTCCTCATCTTTACCCAACTCTGACTCGATGAATTGCAAATCATCCATACAAAACTATATTTCTCGTATTCCGACATGTCTGTTGTCGAAGCATGTAGTACGCTCGGGG
This sequence comes from Triticum aestivum, assembly GCF_018294505.1. Classification (NCBI taxonomy): domain Eukaryota; kingdom Viridiplantae; phylum Streptophyta; class Magnoliopsida; order Poales; family Poaceae; genus Triticum; species Triticum aestivum. The sequence continues at coordinate 568,159,489 of NC_057795.1, forward strand.
GCTACGCCGCACTTGGGGGCTGCATCTCATTTGGAATGGCACTCTCTTGAGTGGTCGAGTACTTCATCACCAGTCAGATCCTTCACTTCAACAAGTGCATTCGATCCGCCACTTTGACAAGTTTTATAATCACCCAGACGCTCTGCACGCCATCTTCATTCCTACTCAGACTCAGTTGTCACGTCGGTCTTGTTGTGTCACAACCACACTACACCGACCTCGTTGCTACATTAGCTTCGAAAGTATCTGGCTAACTCCTTCGAAGACCATTTCAGCCACTTGGCTGGACATGCGGTCTGTCACTCGACCACCCCGCGCCTCACCACTTGGCTAGACACATAGTCCTTCACTCGGCCACCTCGCGCATCCTCACTCGGCCGTCCCGCGCGTCGCCACTCGGTTGGGCACATCTTCACCACTCGGCCGCTCCGCGCGTTGCCACTCGGTTGTGCACGTCTTCACCGCTCGGTCGTCCCACGCGTCGTCAGTCAGTTGTACACATCATGTCTTCACCACTCGACCGCCCCGCGCGTCGTCACTCGGTTGTACACGCCATAGCCCCTCGGCCACCTCGCGTGTCACCATCTGTTGGACATGTCTTTACCTCTACACCCCCAACACGTGAACGACTAAGTTACTCGTATGATCAAACCTCATAGCACACTTTGTAGCAAGCTTACCTCTTTCGAGCATCACTCGGGGGCTACGCACAGCCATTGGCCATGCCTCCCTCAGGGGTTACGCCCATTCAATCAACTCATTGATCACATCAGGGATATCTTTCTGACCATACATGCTCGGTCCACGAAAAATCTATAAGAGTAGTACTGTCCACTCGGACGATCGCCCAAATCATTTCCTAAAGTCATCTTCAGGACTGCAAAAGGGTGAAAACAACACTCCTCTACAGATACACTTGGCCCTATCCTAGGCTCCAAGGTGTTAGTTTCACAAACTTGGACTCAGAGATGGCATGTGCTGGTTTTCCCCCGGGATAATGAGTGGCCTCTCTCTGGAGAGTCAGTCCACACACTAGCCTCGTCACTCGGGTTTCATGGCACGTCCATGTCAGACCACTAGTCTATCTCCTCCGGGAGACATACAAGTGCCACCAAGTTTTTCCTTGTAGTCAACATACCCCGATCAGTCGGGAAGCACGTCCACTTGGATAAATACCCCTTTCATGCAAAAGGGTAAAAATGAAGTGCCATCGCTGAATCGTACAGGCGGCCTTACTCGTCGAATGTCGTTTGTACAACCACCTCGATACGCATCCATCCGATTGATTCAATTCTAGACAAAGATATTTATCGTGCCAACTGCATGGAGGTTTACCGGGAGACTTAAACCCTCTGCCAGACTCATCTAGTCCAACAGAGGCTCGGGGACTACACCCAGTGGGTGCACTCAGCGTGTCCCCACTGGAAGAGAACTCAGAAAGAAGTACCCTTTAGTTTGATTATCAAAAGACGTGATTTTACAGTCTTCCGAATGATTGTTGTTCATTTTTTACATGTTCTAAAATCCCCCAGCGGGTGCCTTAGTTGTGAATCCGTTTCGCCTAAGTTTGAAAAATCCTACTGAGTGGTGAGCCTGCCTCTCACTTGGGGGCTTAGCTGCAGTCCAGTACTCACCTAAGTTTGAAAAATCCTATCGAGTGGTGATCCTGCCTCTCACTCAGGGGCTTAGCTGCAGTCCAGTGCTCGCCTAAGTTTGAAAAATCCTACCGGGTGGTGAGCCTGCCTCTCACTCGGGGGCTTAGCTGCAGTCCAGTACTCGCCTAAGTTTGAAAAATCATATCGAGTGGTGATCCTGCCTCTCACTCGGGGGCTTAGCTGCAGTCCAGTACTCGCCTAAGTTTGAAAAATCCTACCGAGTGGTGAGCCTGCCTCTCACTCGAGGGCTTAGCTGCAGTCCAGTACTCGCCTAAGTTTAAAAAATCCTACCGAGTGGTGAGCAATCCTCCCACTTGGGGGCTTAGCTGCAGTCCAGTACTTGCCTAAGGTTGAAAAATCCTACTGAGTGGTGAGCAATCCTCCCACTCGGGGGCTTAGCTGCAGTCCAGTACTCGCCTAAGTTTGAAAAATCCTACTGAGTGGTGAGCAATCCTCCCACTCGGGGGCTTAGCTGCAGTCCAGTACTCGCCTAAGTTTGAAAAATCCTACTGAGTGGTGAGCGATCCTCCCACTCGGAGGCTTAGCTGCAGTCCAGTACTCGCCTAAGTTTGAAAAATCCTACCGAGTGGTGAGCAATCCTCCCACTCGGGGGCTTAGCTGTAGTCCAATACTCGCCTAAGTTTTAAAAATCCTACTGAGTGGTAAGCGATCCTCCCACTTGGAGGCTTAGCTGCAGTCCAGTACTCGCCTAAGTTTGAAAAATCTTACCGAGTGGTGAGAAATCCTTCCACTCGGGGGGCTTAGCAAAGTGCGGGTCGGCCACGACCACCACTTTAGAGTTGCACCGTCAAGAAGAAAAACGAGATTGTGCGCACTATCAAAGGCCCATCCAACGGCTGGCGCCAAAGCAGACGGCTGACATGAACGTTAAGACCATTGCTGAGTGCCTTGTTGGTGAACTGATACAGGAACATCAAGACCATTGTTGAGGGCCTTGCTGATGAGCTGATCAATGCTGCTCAAGGATCGTCCAACTAGTCGACTGCTGATTTCTCTTCAGAAGCTGTATCAAGCAAACAAAAACCAATCCAAGAGAAGAACAAGTTCGATCAGTACCAGCTAAAAAGAGTTTTAGTTCTCTCAGACCCCCGCCGGCTGCCCGCAGTCGATGGCGGCCTCGGGGACTACACCCAATGGGTGCACTAAGCGTGCCCCCACTGGAGTAATCTCCACTCGGTATGGCCTGACCAGTCTGAGTGATAAACAACAACAAAAAGATAGGCTCTAAGACTCCCGCCGACTGTCCGCAGTCGACTGCAGTCTCAGGGACTACACCTAGTGGGTGCACTCAGCGTGCTCCCACTGGAATGGTATCCACTCGGAACGGTCCGCCCGGTCCGAGTGACGGCCAAACAACAAAAAAAAGACACGTTCCGGGTGTGAAGAAATTCCGAGTAATCAGTTACTCGATGCAGGACCAGCTCCAAATCACTCCAAAAAAATTGCTATAAGGTGAGTTTAAGGCTCCTCCGTGGACCTGTTTTGAGCCTTCTTCTAGGACTCAAAGCGTGAAACTCATAAGTTTGGATCTAGAGCCGACTCGTATTGACGTTCCTCCGGGATAAGGATGGCATCTCACCGAGAGAGCAGTCCATGCGTCGATCTTGTTGCCTAGATTTAATGAGACATCCATATTCTGATCACGAGTTAACCTCTTCCGGGAGATGATCGAATGTCACCAAGTTGCTCCTCGCAGGCACTTACCCCAGATCAGTCGGAAGTGCAGTACCGGAATCCATTGAGATTTTTGTTGAAACTTTGGTTGTCTGAAAGTACGATGACAGGTACCGAGTATTTCCGTAATCACTCGGGCCAAGTTGTGTCTTTCACAAACTCGTTCTGCAAAGTCGCAATCGATTCGGGGGCTAATGTTGGGGATACACATAACAGGTAGGCCCACAAAGGGTCGAAGTATCATAAAGCATGGGGTCCACACAACATGTGGGTCCAGATAAATTTCATACGGACATACGATCCACTCGACCAAGCAGTATATCATCCACTCGGATGACAGTTCACCACTCCGCCGTACGACTCACTCGGATATACGAAGACCAGCAGGCAACAAAGCAGTCGATATCATTCTCATGGTAAGGGCTTGGTAGTGGGCTGGCATTATGGCATTCATGCCCCACTTTGTAACATAGGAGGTGAGGGGGTGGCGCACTCTATATAAGCCACCCCCACCACAAGACTAGGGGCAGGCTCTTTTCTTCCATCTCTCTCTCTTTTCACCATTAGTCTCAGGACTTAGTTCAGACATGGGGATCTGTTCCTCTCTCACACACACACATTGTAATCTCCGGATATATACTCAGATAAAACAAAGCCTCTCTAGAGCACGAGACGTAGGGTTGTTATCTCCACCGTGAGAGGCCCGAACTCGCTAAAACCACTGTGTCACCCATATGCATCTCGATACTCCGTTACCCGATACCTTATTATTATCGGAATCGTTCCCACGACAGCAATCACTTAATACAATGTGGAATTGTTTCACAGTTGACGCCACCTGGAACACCACGGCGTAATGATGTGTGTGAACGTCGTAATCGTACCTTATTGGATATGGTGTGTTCTATGATGTCTCTTGTCGATCTGCCACTATTATTTTGGGGTTATGCATTAGAGACAACTGCATTCACTTTAAATAGGGCACCATCTAAGTCCGTAGAGACGACACCGTAGGAACTGTGGTTTGGCAAGAAACCTAAGCTGTCATTCCTTAAGGTTTGGGGTTGCAATGCTTATGTAAAAAGGCTTCGACCAGAAAAGCTCGAACCCAAAACGGACAAATACGTCTTCATAGGATACCCAAAAGAGATGATTTGGCATACCTTCTATTTTAGATCCGAGGGCAAAGTGTTTGTCACTAAGAACGGGTCCTTTCTCGAGAAAGAGTTTCTCTCGAAAGAATTGAGTGGGAGGAAAATAGAACTTGATGAGGTTGTTCAACCTTTACTTCAACCAGTGAGTAGTGCAGCGCAGAAAGATGTTTCTGTGACACCTACGTCAGTTGAAGAGGAAGCTAATGATGGTGATCATGAAGTTTCGGATCAAGTTACTATTGAACCAAAAGGCCATTCAGAACAAATGGATCTTCAAGAAGAAGACGGACGCAGATGGTAATGTCACGATCTATAAAACTCGACTTGTGGCAAAGGGGTTTTCACAAGTTCAAGGAGTTAACTACGATGAGACTTTATCACCCGTAGCGATGCTTAAGTCTGTCAGAATCATGTTGGCAATAGCTGCATTTTCCGATTATGAAATCTGGCAGATGGATGTCAAAACAGCGTTCCTTAATGGTTTCCTTAAGGAAGAGTTGTATATTATGCAACCGGAAGGTTTTGTCGATCCACAGAATGCTGACAAAGTGTGCAAGCTCCAGCGATCCATTTATGGACTGGTGCAAGCATCTCGGAGTTGGAATACTCGCTTTGATGAGGTTATCAAAGCGTTTGGGTTTATACAAGTTTATGGAGAAACTTGTATTTACAAGAAAGTGAGTGGGAGCTCTATAGTGTTTCTGGTGTTATATGTGGATGACATATTGCTAATTGGAAACAATATAGAACTTTTGGAAAATATGAAGGAATATTTGAACAAGATTTTTTCAATGAAGGACCTAGGAGAAGCTGCTTCCATATTGGGCATCAAGATTTATAGAGATAGATTAATATGCTTGATAGGAATTTCACAAAGCACATACCTCGATAAGATTTTGAAGAAGTTCAAAATGGATCAGTCCAAGAAGGGGTTCTTGCCTGTTTTGCAAGGTGTGAAGTTGAGTCAGACTCAATGCCCGGTGACTACAGAGGATAGAGAAAATATGAGTGTCATCCCTTATGCCTCTGCCATAGGCTCTATCATGTATGCGATGTTGTGCACAAGACCGGATACCAGCCTTGCCATAAGTATGGCCGGAAGGTTTCAAAGTAATCCAGGAGTGGGTCACTGGACAATGGTGAAGAATATCCTTAAGTGCCTGAAAAGGACTAAGGAAATGTTTCTTGTTTATGGAGGTGATCAAGAGCTCGTCGTAAAGGGTTACTTGCAAGCTTTGACACTAATCCAGATGACTCTAAGTCTCAAACCGGATACGTGTATATTCTAAATGGGGGAGCGGTAAGTTGTTGCAGTTCCAAGCAAAGCATGGTAGCTGATTCTATATGCGAAGCAGAGTACATGTCTGCTCCGGAGGCAGCAAAGGAAGGTGTTTGAAAGCACTGGACCCGATGACTCTGTTCTGTGACAACACTGGTGCCATTGCTCTAGCCAAGGAACCAATGTTTCACAAGAGGACCAGACACATAAAGTGACACTTCAATTCCATCCGCGATTACATCAAGGAGGAAGACATAAACATTTGCAAAGTGCATACGGACCTGAATGTTGCAGATCCGTTGACTAAACCTCTTCCATGGGAAAAGCACGATCAACACCAGAACTCTATGGGTGTTAGATTTATTACCATGTAATTCTAGATTATTGACTCTAGTGCAAGTGGGAGCCTATTGGAAATATGCCCTAGAGGCAATAATAAAGTGGTTATTATTATATTTCCTTGTTCATGATAATCGCTTATTATCCATGCTATAATTTTATTGACCGGAAACTCAAATGCATATGTGGGTACATAGACAACAACATGTCCCTAGTAAGACTCTACTAGACTAGCTCGATTATCAAAGATGGCTACGGTTTCCTAGCCATGGACATGAGTTGTCATTTGATAATGGGATCACATCATTAGGGAATGATGTGATGGACCAGACCCAAACTATGAACGTAGCATATGATCGTGTCCAGTTTATTGCTATCGTTTTTCTGAATGTTAAGTATATGTTCCTATGACCATGAGATCATGCAACTCACTGACACCGGAGGAGTGCCTTGGGTGTACCAAACGCTGCAACGTAACTAGATGACTATAAAGGTGCTCTACAAGTATCTCCGAGGGTGTCTATTGAGTTGGCATATGGATCAAAACTGGGATTTGTCACTCCATATGACAGAAAGGTATCTCACGGCCCACTCGGTAATACAACATTACAATAAGCTTGCAAGTAATGTGACCAATGAGTTAGTCACGGGATCTTGTATTACGGAACGAGTAAAGAGACTTGCCAGTAACGAGATTGAACTAGGTATGGAGATACCGACGATTAAATCTCGGGCAAGTAACATACCGATAGACAAAGGGAACTGCATACACGATTAGCTGAATCCTTGACATCGAGGTTCGACCGATAAAATCTTTGTAGGATATGTAGGAACCAATATGGGCATCCATGTCCTGCTATTGGTTATTGGCCGTAGAGGTGTCTCGGTCATGTCTGCATAGTTCTCGAACCCGCAGGGTCTACACACTTAAATGTTTGGTGAAGGTATAAGTATAGTTGAGTCTTTATGGTGGTTACCGAAGGTTGTTTGGAGTCTTGGATGAGATTTCGGACGTGACGAGGAACTCTGGAGTGGTCCGGAGGTGAAGATCGATATATTGGATGAATGGTATTGAAGTCCGAAATTGTTCCGGGAGTACCAGGTGATGACCAGCGTCACCGAAAGGGGTTTCGGGGGGGGGCAAGTGTTGGGGGGAGGGCATGGGCCAAGGGGAGGGGGCAAACCAGCCCACAAGGGGCTGAGCGCCCCCCTCACCCCATCCCACGTGACCAGGAGGGTTGGGGTGCCCCCTAGGGCTTCCCACCTCCCGGCTTGGGGGGCAAGTCACCCTAGGGGAGATCCCATCTGCCCTGGCCGCCACCCCCTAGAGGAAACCCTAGGGGCGCCACCCTTCCTCCCTTCCCCTATATATAGAGAGGTAGAGAGAGGGCGGCCGCACCCCAAAAAGCACATCTCCATGCCACGGCGCTGCCTCTCCTCTCCCTCGCATCCATCTTCCTCTCCGTAGCGCTTAGCGAAGCTCTGCTGAGATTTTTCCACCACCACCGCCACCACGTCGTTGTGCTGCCGGAGGACTCAAGCTACTACTTCATCATCGCTTGCTGGATCGAGGAGGTGAAGGCGTCATCAAGCCATACGTGTGTTGAACGCGGAGGTGCCGTCCGTTCGGCACTTGGATCGGAGTTCGCGGGACGGATCGTGATTGGATCGCGAAGACGTTCGACTACATTAACCGCGTTTCTTAACGCTTCCGCTTAGCGATCTACAAGGGTATGTAGATGCAATTTCTCCTCTCGTAGATGTTCATCTCCTAGATTGATCTTGGTGAGCGTAGAAATTTTTTTGTATCCCATGCAACGTTCCCAACAGTCATGTCATCTACAGACAACCTCTTAGCCAACATGTACAATAATAAGTTTTAAATATGTACTAGTTTATCAATAGTTGGCACACATTACATCCTCACAAAGCATCTTGGGTCTCATGTTGTAGTTGGCTACTAACCAAGAGTCTGCTTCTATTCTCTCTCCTTCAACTAAATAAATATATATTATTCTATTCATTATAGCCTGTTTATGTCACCTTATTATATTTGCTCTAATATTGTGTTAGCCTCTCTCCGCCACACGGCCGGCCGCTGGCGTACGTGAGCATGTGGTGCGCAATGGCGATGGGAGAGAGGTCGATGGTGATTCCTAAAAAGATAGAGCTCGCGCGATGCCTATTATTTTTTGGGGGAAAGCCTATTGGCACTTTATTCCAAGAATGAGGTAGTTACATCTTTGCGGTAAAAGAAAATCGGTCCACGAAATGAACAACTGCGAATCATAGGCATGTCTCGCCAAGTGATGTGGCAAACTGTTTGCTTCCCTAGGGCAATTCGCACGAGGGAAAACAGCCAACGAGTAGCGGATAGATTGGCTGGCGCGCGGCCGGTCTCGCTTCATCGTATGACTGCATGGTGGGGTCTCCAGTAGATCCGACGGTTCGCTCGCGCGTGGAAAATACGTCACCTCCAATGTTTCAGATTTATGCATGGCTCTGCTTGTCTTCATCCATATTCCACTTAAATTCCTGCAGAAAAGATCGTTTTCACAGCAGATCTCGTATTATTACTCGATATTATTCCACCAGACAAATGGCGCTGTCAGTGTAAATAGCCCACAACGTTGCACAAATCTCTCGTTATTATTACTAGATAGACGCGTATCTAACTATGATGTGGATGGAGAGGAGTGTATTCCTATCTACTCCCATGTGTCAAAAACGCTCTTATATTACCAGACGGAAGGAGTAACTGTGACAAAGTGATGAGCAAATGACCAAGTAGCTAGATCAACGAAACAATTATTTTCTGACGAGACGGAGTGTTTTATTCCGTGGGAAGAATAGACATGAGTGCGATGGATACGCGGGGATATACACATACGCCGGGACCAAACATGAGTACATGACCAGCCTGGTCAATCCCGGCCTTGGAGCGAACCAACCTGTGGTTGGATGGTTAGAGGGACTTTGGTATCCCCAGCCCACCAGGGTTCAAATCCTGATGCTCGCATTTATTTCTGGATTTATTTCAGGATTTCCGGCGATGCGCATTCAGTGGGTGGAGACGTTTCTGTCGACAACGAGGCGCCTACGGTGCCTTCGTAAATATCAAGATGATATGCCGACTCAGTCTTTCGGAGGTGCTCATAGGGATAGAGTGTGCGTGTGTGCGTTCATAGGGATAAGTGTATGCGCGTGTATATGACCGCTTGTGTCAGTACTGATGTTAAAAAAAACTGGACTTGTTTTTTTTCTGAGGGAAATATCTGAGAGCTTTTATTCAACAAAGGCGTTCTTGAGGCAGTCTGCTAACAGGCAGCTAACCAAGAATGAGGGGGTCAGGTCTAGACAACTTTCGGTCACCAAGAGTGTGCAAGCACGTTTCACACACAGATGGACCGCCATGTTGGTTGTCCTTAATACATGCTGAATTACAAAGTAATCAAAATCTAAAGAGAGCTCTCCAATTTCATCAAGAATAGGTGCCACAGCAGAACGATCTACATGGCGAGAATTCCACAAGTTCACCAGAGCCAGGCAATCAGTTTCCATCGTCACTCGCTTGAGGCCTCGCAGATTGGCGAAAATGACTCCTTCCCGGAGGGCTAGTGCCTCCATGATCAATGGGTCTGTTACCCCAAGATGTGGCTTGCACCACGTACCCAATAGACTGGACGCCGAGCGCGCCACTCCACCTGCTCCTCCCGTGCCAGAGAGAGTATCAATGGCTTCATCACAATTAATCTTGACAATATCATCATCAGGTGGCCGCCATCCATATCCTGGTAAAACCGAAGCTTGCTTCCTGGGTAGCTCCAGAAGTGCAAGATCTTCTCTAATCTTTCTCACTGCATTACCAGGATCGAGTCTTTCTTGATCATGTACCCATCTGTTTGCGCGAATGCCAGATAGCCCACATCACTGTAATAATTTTTGCCCTTTCATCCTCAGCAAACTTGTTGTCACATATGATATCCTTGGACCAAGTGTCAGGGTGCAGACGTGGTAGATGAAAATCAAATAAAGCCTCTGCTTCATTCCAGAAGCGCTTTGCATGTGTACAATGTACCAATGCATGCATCAGATCCTCTCCCATAGCAAGGCAGACGTTGCATCGATCCAATTGTATGATGTGTCTGTGTTTTAGAGTCTCTTCGACTAGCAGAATCTTATTCAACACCCGCCACCAGAAAACTGGCACTTTAGGTATAACCTTTAACTTCCATAAGGAATTCCATAGCTGTCGTTTAGTCTATGAGGTACCCATATCCATCCCTTCCTCTCGAGCTAGTCGCTCTTTGTGAGTCACAAGAGTACGGTATGCTGATTTGATAGTGTAGATTCCAGTGGATTCAAAGGCCCACGCTAAAAAATCCTCTCCTCCACCATTGCGCAACGGGATATTTAAGATTGCTTGGGCATCCGGTGCTAGGAAGGTTGCATGAACAAGCTCATGTTGCCATGTCCAATTAACCTGGTCAATTAGCTCATTCACTAAAACAAGAGGTGTGTTATCGGGTTTTACCATAGGAGACATCAAAATGGAGTCCGGGATCCACTTATCCTCCCAGATGGAGATCGTGGAACCATCTCCCACCCTCTTGATCAACCCAAGCTTCAACGCCTTGCGGCTTGCAACAATCGCCCTCCAGATAGGTGACTCTGTCTTCGGGATTGTAGCAGTCATGAAGTCTGAGTCTGGGAAGTATCTCGATTTCATAACTCGAGAACATAAACTCTCCGGGTGTAACATGAACCTCCAGCCGCGTTTCCCCAACAGCGCGAGATTAAAAGCCTCGAGATCCCTAAACCCCATCCCCCCTGCTTCTTTCGGGGTGGCTAGTTTCTTCCATGAAAGCCAATGCATCGAATGCATGTCGATGTTGCTACTCCAGAAATACCTGGCCATGCAAGACGTAATCTTCTTGCACTCCTTTTTTGTTAAGCGGAAGCAAGTCATACTGAAGGTTGGTATCGCATGAATGACTGATTTCAGCAATATTTCTCGCCCCGCACATGCCAAATCTCTCTCTGAGTATCCCATCATCTTGCTTCTCGCCCGATCACAAATGTGCTCGAACGTGCCACTGGTAGTCCTGCCGACGGCCGTTGGTAAACCAAGGTACCTGTCGCTGAAAGCTTCAACAAAGATGCCAAGGCGATGTTTCATTTGTTGCCTCCTTACCTCCGGAGTGTTCGGAGTAAAATAGACTGCACCCTTATCTTTGTTAACACTTTGCCCCGAGCACATAGCATATATGTTTAGTATCTCATTCAGTCGGTCCCCACTTTCTCCCTTCGCACTGATAAAAATGAGACAATTGTCGGCAAAGAGGAGATGGTTGATCCAAGGTGATCTAACCGAGGCTCTCACTCCCCTGTCAATAAAAGAGCCATAGTTGTTCAGCAAAGATGTTAGTCCTTCCGCACACAACAAAAAAAGGAAGGGTGACGCTGGATCCCCCTGCGTAAGTCCTCTCGAGGGATGGAAAACTGGAAGTAGCTCCCCGTTTACCTTCACCGAGAATCTGACCGAAGTCACACACTTCATGATCAATGCAATAAAATTGTGACTAAACCCCAGTCGCTGCATCACTGCTTGCAAATAATGCCATTCCACACGGTCATAAGCTTTCATCATATCGAGCTTCACCGCACACGAGTAGTTTTTGCCCTTCTTTCTTCTTCTCATTGTGTGCACACTCTCAAAGGCCACTAGAACGTTATCAGTTATATTACGTCCGGGTACAAAGGCACTTTGTTCTTCTCCCACTATCACATTCATCCACACCTTCAGCCTGTTTGTCACCATCTTGGATGCGATCTTGTACGGTACAGGGCAAAGGGCAATTGGGCGGTACTGAGATATTTGCTGTGGATGCTTCACCTTAGGGATTAGCGTGATAGACGTGTCATTAAATCCCAAGGGCAGTTCCCCTCCATGCAAAAAATCCAGTATAGCAGGCCCCAAGTCGTCTTTGATCAAGTTCCAATGACGCTGGAAGAATCCTGCTGTGAAGCCGTCCACTCCGGGGGCCTTGGACGGTGCCATCTGAAACAAAGCCGCACGTACTTCCTCCATAGTGTATGGTTTATCAAGAGCCTCATTCATTGCGGGAGAAACCTTGGTCGGAATGAACTGCAGCAGTGCTTCCATATCATTAACACCCTGAGAAAGGAATAAGGACTGATAAAACGATTGAATCTCCTCTTTATCTTCCTCTTCCCCGGTGCACACAGAACCATCACGACGTCGTAAACCGGAGATATGATTCACGCGATGCCTCTGGGTAGCTTGAGCCTGAAAATACTTTGTGTTTCGATCACCATCACGCAGCCATGGAACTCGCGACCATTGTCGCATCCAAATCTCCTCAAGTTTTAGCGTTTCTCGTAATTGCATCACTGTTTTCTTTTCCTCCTCCGTCGGACCTCTGCCAATAGACCTAGATCGCAGCTTATCAAGCTTCTGTTGGAGCTTCTTTATTTTCTTTGCGAGACATCCGAACTCCTTCGCTCCCCATGTCCCCAACTCCCCCTGTAGTGTGGACAGCGTATCCGCAATACTGGCAAGGCCAGCCCCGCAGCAGTGACGCCTCCAAACATCAGCCACAAGATTAGCATAGTCTACATGCGACTGCCAGATATTCTCATACCTAAACTGTCGCTTGCCATGTCCATTGGTTATTGCTTTCTCACGAATATCCACCATAACAAAACAGTGGTCAGACTCCATTGCACTATGATGTCGTCACATGAATGTTCAAATCTCTGCAAAAAACCTTGGTTTGCCAAAGCCCGATCGAGTCTTGCCTTAACATTCATCTCCCCCTACTGCCCATTATCCCATGTAAATGGAACACCTGACCGGCCAAGGTCCTGAAACGAGCACTCCTCGATGACATCTCTAAAGGCCCTCATCTGCCACTCCGGCCTCTCCGACCTGCTAAAGTGTTCCGTCCCATACATGGTCTCATTAAAATCTCCCACACATAGCCACGCTGCGTGTTCGATCTGGTACAGAGTTCTCATGAACCTCCAGCTATGATGTCAATTTTCTGCCCTTGGAGCTCCATAGAAACCGGTTAGCCTCCAAGCAGGAGAGGTATCATCATCAGATTTCCTCACCATAACATCAATATGGCTAATATTGTAGTTTTTTAGTTCAACACTAACATCACTCGACCAGAATAGGCCAATGCCACCACTTAGTCCACTATTGTCAACCACAAAACATCCTGCAAAGCCCAGCTGAGGGAGTTCCGGATTAGGGGGTGTCCGGATAGCCGAACTATCATCATCGGCCGGACTCCAAGACTATGAAGATACAAGATTGAAGACTTCGTCCCGTGTCCGGATGGGACTTTTCTTGGCGTGGAAGGCAAGCTTGGCGATACGGATATGTAGATCTCCTACCATTGTAACCGACTCTATGTAACCCTAGCCCTCTCCGGTGTCTATATAAACCGGATGGCTTTAGTCCATAGGACGAACAACAATCATACCATAGGCTAGCTTCTAGGGTTTAGCCTCTTTGATCTCGTGGTAGATCTACTCTTGTAACACACATCATCAATATTAATCAAGCAGGACGTAGGGTTTTACCTCCATCAAGAGGGCTCGAACCTGGGTAAAACATCGTGTCCCTTGTCTCCTGTTACCATCTGCCTAGACGCACAGTTCGGGACCCCCTACCCGAGATCCGCCGGTTTTGACACCGACATTGGTGCTTTCATTGAGAGTTCCTCTGTGTTGTCACCGATAGGCTCGATGGCTTCTTTGATCATCATCAACGATGCAGTCCAGGGTGAGACTTTTCTCCCCGGACAAATCTTCGTATTCGGCGGCTTTGCACTGCAGGCCAATTCGCTTGGCCATCTGGAGCAGATCGAAAGCTACGCCCCTGGCCGTCAGGTCAGATTTGGAAGTTTAAACTTCATGGCGGACATCTGCGGGGACTTGATCTTCGATGGATTGGAGCCACAGTCGAGCGTGCCGCACTGTCACGGCGAGCATGATTTAGCTCCGCAGCCGGACAGTACCCTGGAGGCCGCACTCGAACCCGCTCCGATCTTCACTTCGGAGCCGGCTGTGCAGGTCGAGGACGGATGGCTAGACACCGCCTCGGGAACTGCAACCTCTACGGCGATAGAGCCGAACAGTGGCCTTGTCCCTTATGAAGCTTGTGACTCCTAGGTGTCGGACTCCTTGCCGGACTCCGAACCTCCCGCGCCCCCTCCGATCAAATCCGATCGGGCACCGATCATGGAGTTCACTGCAGTGGACATCTTTCAGCACTTACCTTTTGGCGACATCTTGAGTTCGCTAAAGTATCTCTCGTTATCGGGAGAGCCCTGGCCGGACTTCGGTCAGGACGGTTGGGATGCAGACGACGAAGAAATTCAAAGCCCACCCACCACCCACTTGGTAGCCGCTGTCGACGATCTAACCGACATGCTAGACTACGACTCCGAAGACATCGACGGTATGGATGAAGATGTCGGAGACGACCAAGAACCAGCGCCTACTGGGCACTGGAAAGCCACCTCATCATATGGCATATACATGGTGGATATCCCAAAGGATGGGAACGGCGAAGAAACAACGGAGGATGACCCCTCCAAGAAGCAGCCCAAGCGCCGGCGTCAGCGGCGCCGCTCTAAATCCCGCCACAGCAAGAATGAAGACTCCGGCACCGGAGATAATAATACACCGGACAGTGCCGAAGATAACTCACTCCAGCAAGATGCAGCGCAGGAGGACGGAGACGCCAGCCCTCATGAGAGAGCGGCAGAAGAAGAGGTAGAGGATTATATGCCTCCCTCCGGAGACGAGGCAAGCCTCGACGACGATGAATTCATCGTGCCTGAGGATCCCGTCGAACAAGAGAGTTTTAAACGCAGGCTTATGGCCACGGCAAACAGCCTCAAGAAAAAGCAGCAACAGCTTAGAGCTGATCAAGATCTGCTAGCCGACAGATGGACTGAAGTCCTCGCGGCCGAAGAGCATGAGCTCGAACGCCCCTCCAAAAGCTACCCTAAGCGCAAGTTGCTCCCCCGATTAGAGGAGGAAGCATATGAACCCGCATCACCAGGAGACAATACGGCTGACCGACCACCCCGTGGTCGCGACAGAGAGGCCTTTAGGCCCTTCACTAGACCCGTATCCCGGCATTGCTCGAAAAGCACAAGGCCACAGGGGAACGCTCCAGACTTGCGAGATATATTGGGGGATAAGGCAAGACAATCAAGATCGATCTATGGATCGTGTGGGCGCCCCACGGTACGTGACGACAGCCGTCGCGCCGGACACAGTAGGTCCGGCTGGGTCGAACAAAACAGGCAAAGTTCTTCTGAGCTCCGTCGTGATATTGCCCAGTACAGAGGCGCCGCACACCCACTATGCTTCACAGTTGAAGTAATGGATCATCAAATCCCCGAAGGGTTTAAACCCGTGAATATCGAATCTTACGGTGGCACAACAGACCCCGCGGTTTGGATCGAAGACTATCTTCTTCACATCCACATGGCCCGCGGTGGCGATCTTCACGCCATCAAATATCTCCCCCTCAAGCTTAAAGGACCAGCCCGGCATTGGCTTAACAGCTTGCCAGCAGAGTCAATTGGGAGTTGGGAAGACTTGGAAGCCGCATTCCTCGATAACTTCCAAGGCACGTATGTGCGACCACCAGACGTTGATGACCTAAGCCACATAATTCAGCAGCCAGACGAATCGGCCAGACAATTCTGGACACGGTTCTTAACCAAGAAAAACCAAATCGCAAACATTCTGGCAGTCCGGATTTCAAGGACCGAAATGGCAGGTCGCGTCGTAACAAAAACAAGAGCCGCATCAACGGCGACAATACTGAGGATACGGCAGTCAATGCCGGATTCAGAGGCTCTAAACCCGGTCAGCGGAAAAAGCCATTCAAAAGAACTACTCCGGGTCCGTCCAATTTGGACCGAATACTCGACCGCTTGTGCCAGATACACGGCACCCCCGAAAAGCCAGCTAACCACACCAATAGGGACTGTTGGGTATTCAAGCAGGCGGGCAAGTTCATTGCCGAAAACAATGACAAGGGGCTGCATAGCGACGACGAAGAAGAGACCCGACCGCTGAACAATAGAGGACAGAAGGGTTTCCCCCCACAGGTGCGAACGGTGAACATGATCTACGCAATGCACATACCCAAAAGGGAGCGGAAGCGTGCACTAAGGGACGTATACGCGATGGAGCCAGTCGCCCCGAAGTTCAATCCATGGCCCTCCAACCCGATCACTTTTGACCGAAGGGACCACCCCACCAGCATCCGCCATGGTGGATTCGCCGCATTGGTCTTAGACCCAATCATCGATGGATTTCACCTCACCAGAGTCCTGATGGACGGCGGCAGCAGCCTGAACCTGCTCTATCAGGATATAGTGCGCAAAATGGGCATAGACCCCTCAAGGATTAAACCTACCAAGACGGCCTTTAAAGGCGTCATACCAGGTGTAGAAGCCAATTGTACAGGCTCAGTTACACTGGAAGTGGTCTTCGGATCCCCGGATAACTTCCGAAGCGAGGAGTTAATCTTCGACATAGTCCCGTTCTGCATCGGCTATCATGCCTTGCTCGGACGTACCGCATTTGCAAAGTTCAACGCGGTGCCGCACTACGCATACCTCAAGCTCAAGATGCCAGGCCCTCGAGGAGTCATCACGGTCAATGGAAACACTGAACGTTCTCTCCGAACGGAGGAACATACAGCGGCTCTCGCGGCAGAAGTACAAGGCAGACTCTTAAGGCAATTCTCGAGTCCGGCCGTTAAGCGGCCGGACATAGCTAAGCGCGCCCGGAGTAACCTACAACAAGACCACCTGGCACGTTCCGAGCACGCGTAGCAGTGCGGCCCCAACCCCAGCCCCTTTAAGACATCAAAGCAAGTCCTTCGCGTACACCATTACGCTCTGAAGATACCATGGGCATGGGGAGAGGGGCACAACCACAATAAGCCCAGACTGCAACTCAACCACACCAGGGGCTCTCAAGTGTGTCGTTCTTTTTTTTCTCTTTTTACCTTTTATTTTTTACCCACAGGACTCCGTGCAACAGAGGCCCTATCCGGCAGCAGACCTGCCGAACTCACGATGCAACAGCCAGGGAAGGATAAAGGATACAACGAATATACAGGTGGTCTCCATTACGAGCATTTTTATACACCAATCCGTAGCCTACCCCTGGAGGGGGACATGTTTAACAGTCTCATCCCTTGCTTATCGCACTATTTGTATCGCTCTGCATTCATAGCAGCACCTTATTGAATAAAACAATGCAGCACCTTTTTGCTTATAATTTCATTTCTTTTTCATACATATGTTCATTTACGACATGTTGCATCCGTACACTTTGGTACGGTTAACACACACCAGGGGCTTATGTTTCCCACATCATGGTGTGATAAGTCCGAACACTTTCACAAGTGTGGCACCCTGAACTTATAGCATTATATGCATCGGCTCCGAATCATGTCTTGGGTCAATAGTTGGGTTTGCCCGGCTCCCATGTTTTGGTACCTTACGTTCTGTTATATCGGCTAAGGTAGCATTGGGAGAACCACTGCGATTGCGCCCTAGTTGAGATGGGTTAACGCCTCAGTTGAGAAAGCTAAAACTGACCGTCATGATGAGGCGAGAGTCGGTCGATGTTCGAGAGGTTTTTGCGAGTCCTTAAAGACTTATGCCGCTTAGAGCGAGGAGCCGGATCTTGTCCGGCCCAGGCGTGGATAGCGCCCCAAATTCGGCCTTCCGAAGACTAGGGGCTTCGCCGAAATTTAAAATTGTAGAATTCTATGGCTAAGTGAGAGTGTTCAAGCATTATAAGTCCGGTTGCCTTGTTCGCTGTGTTGAGCGCCTCCCTAGATGGACCCAAAAATGGGAACAAGAGTGCTCAAGTTTATCCCGAACACCCCAGCACTCGTGGCATGGGGGCTGAAGCCGACGACTTGCCATCTCTCAGATTTGATAAACAGCCGCACAAAAGGTAATATTTTAAATTAACAAGCGTTGCTTAGCGCATATGAACTAAGTTTTCAGCGCACGGGATAACAAAATGCGAGTCTACTCAAAAATTACATCTTTGGAGCACTCCCCCGCAATAGTGCGGGCGCCCTTCAGCACACTCTTATAATACATCTCGGGCGTGCGATGCTCCTTGCCCTCTGGTGGTGGGTCCGTCACAAGCTTCTGGGCATCCATCTTGCCCCAGTGCACCTTTGCGCGGGCAAGGGCCCGACGGGCACCCTCAATACAGGCGGAGTGCTTGATTACTTCAACCCACGGGCACGCATCCACCAGCCGCCGCACCAGGCCGAAGTAGCTCCCAGGCATGGCCTCCTTAGGCCACAGCCGAACTATGAGGCCCTTCATGGCCTGTTCGGCCGCCTTGTGGAGCTCGACCAGCTGCTTCAGCTGGTCGCTAAGGGGCACCGGATGTTCGGCCTCAGCATACTGAGACCAGAAGACCTTCTCCGTCGAGCTCCCCTCCTCGGCCCGGTAAAATGCGGCAGCGTCGGACACGCTGCGAGGAAGATCTGCGAACGCCCCTGGAGAGCTCCGAATACGGGTAAGCAACAGGTAATTAACACTCACATGCTTACTTTGCATGAAAATGCCTTACCGCAGCTATTTTCTTCACCGCCTCAATCTCCTGGAGGGCCTTGTAGGCTTCGGCCTTAGCGGCTTTGGCACTCTCAAGAGCCGTTGCAAGCTCAGACTCTCGAGTCTTCGAGTCACGCTCCAGGCTCTCATGTTTTTTAACGAGATCCTGGAGCTCTTGCTGTACCTCCGCCACCCGCGCCTCCTGCCTCTCTCGCTCGGTGCGCTCCGCGGCCGCATTGCGTTCGGCCGCAGCCACCGCCTCTTTCAGGGTCGCCACCTCGTTAGTGGCCCCTGCAATACCCACGTTATCCTTGTCATTCTTTGCAACCAAAATCTTTTTCTGTAAGGTACAATTTTAATAAGGTATTACTCACCTTCCTTGTCCTCGAGCTGCTTCTTGGCATGGCCGAGCTCGTTCTCGGACCGCTCGAGGTTCTTCTTCAAAGTACTGACCTCCGCAGTCAGTGCGGCAGAGGTCAGCAGCGCAGCCTGCAATCCCATATTGACATATTTATTATGACTCCTGCGTATATCTTTTTAGATCCTCGGTCCGGCTTTTCTTTCCGAACACCGAACCGAGCATCAGGGGCTACTGTCTATGCGGTATCATTTTATACATATTGAAATTCTTACCTCAAAGCCTGTTAGAAGGCTGCTGCAGGCTTCGATCAACCCCTCTTGGCGAGCTGCACCTTCTGAATCACCGCACTCATAACAGTGCGGTGTTCCTCTTCGATGGAGGCACCGTTGAGCGCCTCCAGCAAGTTATCCGGCACCTCCGGTTGGACGGAGGCAGCCGGCGTCACGGCCTTGCCCTTCTTGCGAAGGGGTCGCCCACCGGACTCCGGAGCCACTGTGGGTTCCGGGGCCGAGTCCGGTGCAAAGTCCGGGAGGTTGTCCTGCGACACCTCCGGGGCCCTCTCCTCCTGGTGGGTCCCTTCCTGGGATCCCACCTCGGCATCGTCCGTATCACGGGGGGTGGAGGCCATCGGAAGAGAATCCATATCCGACGCACCTAAGGACCCGCTCGACGAAGCGGGAAGATCATCCTTAGGCGGACTGCAGGGTTGTATGCGGCATTAGAAAGACATTATGTGACGAAAAATAAAAAACCTTGAAGTTATTCGGGAGTCCGGATACTTACGATCTCGCCAGGGGCTTGGTCCTTGGAGGCCAGTCCTCGTCATCGTCACTGGCATTGGCGGAGTAGTCCGGGGGAAGATTTTTTCCCTTCTTGGACCCTTCGGCCTCCCTTGTTGGGGAGGCCTTCCTTTTCTTCCCTCCCCCTGCCGGGGGAGAGGCTTTCTTCTTCTCCTCCTCGCCTTGGTGGGAGGAGTCGGCCTCGGATTCATCATCCGATAGCACCTGAAAACGGGAACTCTTCCGAGTCCCCGTGGCCTTCTTCTTGGCCTTCTTCTCCGGCACCACATGGGGCGCCGGAGCCAGCAGCCCCGTTAAACGGGCGTCCGTTGGGTCCTCTGGCAAGGGGGGTGGACAGATAGTCTGTTCGTCCTTCGCCAGCCAGTCCTGTCAAAGGAAAGGGAGTTTAGATACCGCATAGAGTCAAACTATGGATAACAAGCATCCCATAAAGGACAAAATCACTTACCTCGTCAGCTGGACGCTGCGAGTTGAATCCGCGATCTTCGGTAGCGGATGCGGGAGCCTCGGCGCCCTTGAACAGCACCTTCGAGACATCTTCGTACGTAGTGTCGAAGAGCCCACTCAAAGTCTGGTGCTGCGCCGGATCGAACTCCCACATGTTAAAGCCTCGTCGCTGGCACGGGAGAATCCGGCGGATGAGCATGACCTGGACTACGTTGACGAGCTTGAGCTTCTTGTCCACCAGCTTCTGGATACAGGCTTGGAGTCCGGTCAGCTCCTCCGAATCCCCCCAGATCCGGCCGCTCTCTTTCCAGGAGGTGAGCCGTGTAGGGATGCCGGATCTGAATTCGGGGGCCGCTGCCCAATCAGGGTCACGCGGCTCGGTGATGTAGAACCACCCCGATTGCCACCCCTTGATGGTTTCCACGAAAGTGCCCTCCAGCCACGTAACGTGGGACATCCTGCCCACCATGGCGCCTCCGCACTCCGCTTGGCTGCCCTTCACAACCTTCGGCTTGGAAGGTCTTGAGCCACAAGTCGAAGTGGGGCTGGATGCAGAGGAAGGCCTCACACACGACGATAAACGCCGAGATGTTGAGGATGAAATTCGGGGCCAGATCATGAAAATCTAGGCCGTAGTAGAACATGAGCCCCTGGACAAAGGGATGAAGTGGGAAGCCCAGTTCGCGGAGGAAATGGGGAAGAAATACTACCCTCTCATGGGGCCTGGGGGTGGGGATGAGCTCTCCCTCGTCGGTGAGCCGATGTGTGATGTCGCTGGACAAGTATCCGGCGCTGCGCAGCTTCTGGATATGCCCCTCCGTGACGGAGGAGGCCATCCACTTGCCTCCCGCTCCGGACATATTTGGAGAAGGTTGAGGTGAGATGTGCGGACTTGGGCGCTGGAGCTCGAGTTCGCGGAGATGGATAAGCCAAGGAGGAAGAAGGCGCAGGTAAAAGGGTTGGATCTTTATCCCCTTATATGGGCGGACAGAAACATGTGTCCCCACCGGCCTGGTAAAACTCGCTTATCTCCCAAGCGTCACAATCAATGGCGCGGTTGGGTTACCCACGTCCGTATTGATGGGAATCCCGGAATAAGGGGAACACGATCTCTGCTTCGACAAGACGTGCCAAGGAAACCGCCTCGCTAAACGCGCTGAGGTGATGCAATAAAAACAATTCGAGTAAAGGCTTGGTAATGGCGTGACGTCACGCCACAAAATACGTCAGCATATTGAACTTGTGTAATATTATTCTCTCTACGGTGGTACGTGGAATTTATTTTTGCAGAGCCAGACACTATCCTGGTGTTCACAATCTTCTATAAATTATTCGGAGGAAGAACCCGCCTTGCAATGCCGAAGACAACATGCGCGACGGACTCGTCATCATTGAAGCCTGGTTCAGGGGCTACTGAGGGAGTTCCGGATTAGGGGGTGTCCGGATAGCCGAACTATCATCATCGGCCGGACTCCAAGACTATGAAGATACAAGATTGAAGACTTCGTCCCGTGTCCGGATGGGACTTTCCTTGGCGTGGAAGGCAAGCTTGACGATACGGATATGTAGATCTCCTACCATTGTAACCGACTCTGTGTAACCCTAGCCCTCTCTGGTGTCTATATAAACCGGATGGCTTTAGTCCATAGGACGAACAACAATCATACCATAGGCTAGCTTCTAGGGTTTAGCCTCTTTGATCTCGTGGTAGATCTACTCTTGTAACACACATCATCAATATTAATCAAGCAGGACGTAGGGTTTTACCTCCATCAAGAGGGCCCGAACCTGGGTAAAACATCGTGTCCCTTGTCTCCTGTTACCATCTGCCTAGACGCACAGTTCGGGACCGCCTACCCGAGATCCGCCGGTTTTGACACCAACACCAGCTGTCTCTGCAGTGCTTCAACTCTCACAGCCCTAATTTTGGTTTCCATGACAAACAGTAGGGCGGGACCTTCCTGCCGCACAATCTTGCGCAGTTCTCGAACTGCCTCGGGGTTCCCAAGCCCCCGGCAGGTCCAACTTAAACAACTCATTGCTCCCGGCAGGGCCGCCCAGCTGCCGAATTCTCGGGTGTTGGCTTTTTCTTCTTGGGGTACTTCTCTGACCCCTCATCATCCTCCTCATTTTTCCTCCCCACATGATCTTCATGATTTGTACTATCCTCACCCGAGGTGAGGAGAAGTTGTTTTGGCACATAAACTGCAGTAGGCCCCTCCTTCCTTTTATACTTCCCTCCCGATGGGTTTTTCAACGGTGAGACAACCTCCTCACCCCCATCAATTTTTGGATTTGTGTTCGATTTCTTTGTGCTCGGCTTACTGCTAGTGTCCGCTCTCTGACTCTTTGCCGAGCTCTCCTGGGACGGCTGCTTCTTGTAGTCTTCAGGAGCTCGCATATATGATCCAAACGGAGGTTCACCCTTCTCATCCCTGGACCCCGGATTGGGGTAATACAGTTCTGAGTGGCCAAGTCGTCCACACATGAAAAGCAGAAATAAGGAATCTGCTCATACCGAATATCATAAGCATCAATCTTCTTCCTCCTTGCAGAATCGATTAAGATCCACCTCCGCAGAGGTTTTTCTACGTCAATTGTGACCCTGGTTCGGAGATATCCTCCTATGTGGTCAAATTTTGCAGTCTGTGCTTTCTTATCGATCATCTGAGCGATGGGCAGGCTCCAGGCATCATCCCTCAGGTTGTATGGTAAGTTCAAAACCCTAGTCCATACCTGCAGTCGATCAAACTTTACCTCATCCGGACGCATGCAATCCTTGAATTCAGCTAGGATTATTGCATTCTTGTTTATGTGCCACGGAGATCCCTCCCAGATCCTATCCCTATCCCTCTGGCTCTCAAATTCTGCAATAAACATGTTGGGTCCAGCAGAGCGGAACTTGAGACCTCTAGGGTTTCCCCATGCCGGGCGGAGCGCGTTGGTGACCGTCTGGATATGAAATTGGTTCCGGTGGAGGATCTTGCCCGCCAACAGCCACTTCAGCGGCGCTCCGTCCATGCGATCATCGATCACGAAAGGAGTAGCTTCTTCTTTCGAGATATCCAGCCTCCCCAGTGCTTCTTCCAATGGAGATTTCCCAGCCCTTTGTTGCTTTTCCTTCGGCCCCTCCTGGGCGCTGCCGGAGGAGGAGGGCGCTGCCATCCCCTCCGATCTCTTTCCCCCGACGGCCTGCCGATGAGATCTGCGGCCATGTACTAGTTCCACGTCGAAACCCTAGTCGCCGCCAGAGGGGTTCCTAGGTTTCGGGGAAAAAACTACAGACCCCCTGGACTTGTTTACCACGATGACCAAATTAACACGGACGCCGTACATTAACAGTACATACGGTATGAGTTGGATGTCGATCGCGACGTCGGCTTCGGCGTGGCGGCGTACGATGCCGTGAAGCATTTTTGTCCGAGCAAGCTGAAGCCGCGCAAATGTGACGGGCCGACGCCAATGACAGAATGACTGATGATTGTAATTGTTTCTTTTTATTCTCCCAGATGTAAATCGAGTTAATATATTCTCTCTTTTTTTTTTGAAAAAAATCGAGTTAATAGCTGTGCGGAGCCTTTGAGTTCTGGTTTAAAAAAAAGTAAACTTGCATCTCTGTCTCAGGCGGCACATCAAGGCATGTGAAATCTCCAAGTTAAGGCCGAACTGCCAAAAACGTTCTACATTTTCTTTGCGAAAAAAGTTCTATATTAAGGGACAAAGGTACTACTCCTTCCGTCCCAAAATAAGTGTCTCAATTTTGTATCAATTTTAGTGTAGTATAAAATTGTATTAAACTTGAGATGTTTATTTTGAAACGAAGGGAGTATATGTACGTCGTCCCAAGACATGAAAATGGTTTGTGCCTGCACCCAAATACAAGGCCATTTGACAGAAAATTGTTTCTTATTACTTTCATTAAAACAATGAATGGATCATGGATGCATGGACGCATGTATGCGAGACGCTTGACCATGCTGAAAATAACAAATCCGATATTGCTTCTAGTAGCATTCATCTCCTCTCGATATAATGCAGGTAGGATCTGTTATTAAACCAAACAAATCCAAGTGTCACTATCTTTGCAACTGCTAGATTACCTTGCCACCTAAACTAATTTTAGTGCCACGATATGATTGTTTCAAATTGGCTAACCAAAGTACATCAGGTCAAGAAACCTGAACAACAATGACAATTGATAAAATTAAAAGTTACATCAAGGTCATAGGCTCTCGCTCCATGCTTTGCATCTCGACATTCGCCCGTACTTCAGGTGGAGAAACTGCGAAATAGTAATCCTTCATAAACTAGACTAATCCCTCCACCACAATAGATGAGAACCTATGATCGTTGAACGCATTGCGTGGAGGACATAATACTCTTGCGGAGCAAAATGGCAAACTGTTACTTCATCGATGTATTGTTAGGTAAGAAGACTGAAAGATAAGAACAGTTAATGAAAATAAACTGTACACCATTGTCGTCTTCTCCACCATTTAGACATATCAAACTGTCTGACAACCATATATGTAAATCAAGAGCAGATAATCCATGTGACCAGAAAACCACACAGTACGCGGTGTCGGCTATGATGTCAGGATGAGGTGAAGCGGGACACTTATTTCGTTTGATGTAATCTCCAAATTCAATCTGTGTGCCATAAAATGTATGTTTTCAAACATGATTTACATAATCTTGTCACACTAGAGTTATTTAGATCAACCAACACACTAGAATTATTTATCTACTTCTCTAAAACCTGGCGCGAAATGGTAAACATGTCACAAAACCTGGTACATGAAGCACTCTAAGTACTCGTCCTATAACTTTGTCTCTCTTTTTTTTGAAACACAATACAGAAGCAAACGCTCTCTCGCATACACACATACACTCACTCTTACGAACGGACATACACACATCGTACTCCTATGAGCACCTCTGAGTGACTGGTCCGGTAGGTTTTGAGATTAATAAAGTCTTCACGGGCGCTTCGCTATCGACGGGCACGTTGGTTACCACTGAAAAAGATATAAAGAAATTGTACCCTAGAATAAATTCAGAATAGTGAGAAACACATATCAAGTCTAAGACTTGAACCCAGATGGATAGGTCCCTGCACAAGGTCTGAGCTACACTTAGGTTGCTAGTATAACTTTGTCTTCTCTCCTCTGTGGCCATCAACATAATTTCATCACTGGACCGGTCGCTCAACACCTACCAGATGGGGCCCCCTAATTGACTAATATCAATCATTTGAACAGATTGTACGATTTCGCAATGCAAAAAGATTGCACATACGTACATTCCGATTTCGCAAAAAATATATGAAAAACAGCACAACCACCGTATATAGCAATTGAATGCTCCTGGCTACCCGCATCAGCATCACTACATTCATACTAGCTCAATAATTGGCTAATCGTAAATGTTGGAATGGCAATCGGAGAGCCGGACAGATAGGCCGATCGCTCGCTCTTGCATTCCAAGCTCTGAGCGGTGCCTAAGTACGTGTTAGACTATGTATAGCTTCTGTACTTATGTACGTATATTATACGTATTGTAACATATCCATTATATATAATGAGATAAGCCATCCCTAGAGGGTTGCGCTGGTTCCCCCAAAACTTATTGTCTTACATGGTATCACGCTAGGTTACGATCGCTTCCGCTTCCAAACCCTAATACCCGCACCGCCGCCGCAGCCGCCGCCGCCTTCACCGCCGCCATGTCGAGCGCCGACACCACCGGTTCCACTGCTGCGGGGTTCCTCCCGGCCTCTCTTGCGGCTCTGCTCAACCTCCCGCTCGATGCCGTCGCCGTTCCGGCTCCGATCGGGACCAGGAGCATCGGCTCCGTCTACTCCACGCCGCCGGCGCCCTCGCTTGGGCGCGACCTCGTGGTCCACACCGCGGCGCCGCCGTCCGCTGCGGACTCCGCGGGCGTCGTCCCGCCGCTCCTGCCGCAAGCGGATCACACCGCCCCGCTGGCGGGGTTGGCGGCGTCCGCCCCGGCCGCGGGCCTTGCGGCGTCCGACCCGGCCGCGAGCTTTGCGGCGTCCGCCCTGGCTGCGGTCCCGCCTCCTCCCGCATCGGCTTCGGTGCCTCCGGCTGCCTCCATGGTGTTTGCACCCCAGGCAGCCCCCTCGATGGGATCGTCTTCGCCGCCGCCGTTTCACTTCGGTCATCTCATCACCATCAAGCTCTCCGCCGACAACTACATCTTCTGGCGTGCGCAGGTTCTCCCGCTCTTGGGGAGTCACTACCTGCTAGGCTACGTCGACGGATCGCTTCCCTGCCCACCCGCACTGGTAGACAGCGTGCACGGTCCGGTCTACAATCCGGCCCATCGCGTCTGGACGGGGCAGGACCAGGCGAACCTCTCCTCCATCCAGGGGTCGCTCTCGCCGGCAGTTGCCGGACTTGTTGTCTTCGCGAAGACGTCTCATGAGGCCTGGACCATCCTTGAGCGAACCTTTGCAGCGCAGTCCCAGGCTCGTGTCTCTGCACTCCGTCGTCAGCTTGGAGAGTGTCAGAAGCTTGACTCCACTGCCACTGAGTTCTACAACAAGGTCAAGGGCCTCGCCGACACATTGGCCTCCATTGGACAGCCCCTCACCGACTCCGAGTTCAACTCGTTTATTGTCAATGGTCTTGATGAGGAGTATGATGCCTTAGTCGAGATCATCAACGAGCGGGGCAACTCGACACCCATGCTGGCACACGAGGTTTTCTCTCGGCTCCTTCTCACTGAGCAACGGGTCGAGACACGCCGCTCCAGGGGCACTGGCTCCCTCTCGGCCAACGCCGCCACCAAGGGTGGCCGCTCTTCTTCATCACCCCGGTCTCCCTTGGGGCTGCCACCGTCGCCCGCCTCGGCCCCCCCACCTACTGCGACCTTACCGGGGGCTGGCGGTCCACGTGTGTGCCAGCTTTGTGGCCGCGATGGGCACTGGGCCTCCAAGTGTCATAAGCGCTTCCAGCGAAGCTTCCTTGGTCTTGGCAATGACGGCAAAGATACACGCAACAATGCCCGTCAGGTCGCCATGGCTGATCGTCCCGCGCCGCAGAAGCAACAGGGACACACTCAGTCCTACTCCATCGATCCACACTGGTACATGGACTCTGGGGCGACAGAGCATCTGACCAGCGAGATGGGGAAGCTTCACACTCGTGAACCCTATCATGGCTCCGACAAGATCCACACCGCCAATGGAGCAGGTATGCACATCTCTCATATTGGTCAAGCATCTCTTCTCACTAGACATGCCAATAGGAGTCTTCAGCTTCGCAATGTTCTTCGAGTTCCATCTGTGACCCGTAATCTTCTTTCAGTTCCTAAACTCACACGTGATAATAATGTGCTTTGTGAATTTCACCCTTTTGATCTTTTTATTAAGGATCGGGGCACGAGGGACATTCTTCTTAGTGGGCGGTTGTGCCAGGGCCTCTACCGTCTGGAGCATCCTGGCGTCGCCCGTGTTTTCAGTGGAGTTCGGGTCTCTCCGTCACAGTGGCATGCTCGTCTTGGTCACCCGGCCACACCTATTGTCCGTCATATTTTGCGTCGTCATGAGCTTCCTAGTTTGTCTAGTAATAAAGATGTAGCAGTGTGTGATGCTTGTCAGCAGGGGAAGAGTCATCAACTTCCTTTTTCGGAGTCCAGTCGTGAGGTGAAACATCCTTTAGAACTTGTGTTTTCAGATGTATGGGGTCCTGCTCAGACTTCTGTCAGTGGTCATAATTACTATATCAGTTTCGTTGATGCTTATAGTCGCTTTACCTGGCTTTACCTTATTAAACGCAAATCTGATGTGTTTGATATTTTTGTTCAGTTTCAAAAACATGTTGAACGTCTTCTCAAGCACAAAATTGTTCATGTCCAGTCGGACTGGGGGGGCGAGTATCGCAACCTCAACTCCTTCTTTCAGTCGCTTGGGATAGCTCATCGTTTAGCATGTCCACATACACATCAGCAGAATGGTTCAGTCGAACGTAAGCATCGTCATATTGTTGAAGCTGGTCTTACTCTTTTGGCCCATGCATCTGTTCCGTTTCGGTTTTGGAGTGATGCTTTCACCACTGCATGCTTTCTCATCAACCGTACTCCCACTCGTGTTTTAAACATGAAGACTCCCATTGAGGTTCTCCTTAATGAACAACCTGATTATACCTTTTTCAAGGTATTTGGGTGTGCTTGCTGGCCGCATCTTCGTCCATATAATAAGCGCAAGCTTGAGTTTCGTTCTAAGAAGTGTGTTTTTCTTGGCTATAGCTCTCTTCATAAAGGTTACAAATGTCTTCATGTTCCCACTAATCGTGTCTATATATCTCGGGACGTCGTGTTTGATGAGCATGTTTTTCCCTTTGCCAAACTTCCTGTGTCCACTGTCGAACCACCATCTCTGCATTCATCCTCTGTTGCTTCTGACCAATTTGATGATGTTGCATACTCTCCTTTGCTGTTACCTAACCATGGTGCAGGAACCGGACGTGGGGCTCGTTTGGAGCTGTTGGAGGATTCACCATCATCATCGCCGCCTTCTGATGGGCACGTCGATCGCCCTATGTTGCATGGCATCGATTCGCGTGCCCATGCATGGTCACCCGAAGAGCCCGTCGCGCCGAGCATCTCCACTGCTCGGTCCGCTACGCCAGCGACCGCCGAGTCTCCAGCGGCTCGGCCCTCTTCGCCAGCGGCCGCCGAGTCTTCAGCGGCTCGGCCTGTCACGCCGTCTTCGCCCGCGGCTCGGCCCGTCACGCCGTCTTCGCCTGCAGCTCGGGTCCGCGACGCCGTCCTCACGTCGCCTTCATCCGCGGATCGGCCCGCGACACCGGCCGCGCCACGGCCCACTATGCCGGGCTCGCCATCGGCCCGGTCTGTGACGCCGGCGTCGCCAGCTGCTTCGTCTGCTCTGCCGGTTTCGCCGGTGGGCCGGCCTTCTTCGCCGACCGAGCCCGAGGCTACTGTGTCTGGCTCCTCGTCACCGGCTGACTCGTCAACGTCGCCGTCCTCCAGCCCGTTGCAGGCTGCTCCGTCGACCTCGGTGGTTCCTGTGTCCCGACCACATACACGCAGTCGCAGTGGCATTTTCAAACCTAAGGAACGTAAGGATGGTACGGTTGCTTGGTTGGCTGCTTGTTTGGCTGCTGCTGTTGCGGATCCATCTTCTGAGCCTCGCTCATATCAGGCTGCCCTGCGCATTCCACATTGGCGAGAGGCTATGGAGCAGGAGTTTCATGCTCTCCTTCGTAACAAGACATGGACTCTCGTTCCTCCACCACCACGGGTAAATGTTATTGACTCAAAATGGGTATTCAAAGTGAAGAAGCATTCGGATGGATCTATTGAGCGTTACAAAGCGCGACTTGTTGCTCGCGGTTTTCGGCAGCGCCATGGTCTTGACTATGAGGACACCTTCAGTCCTGTCGTCAAGCCTACCACTATTCGGCTTCTTCTCTCCATTGCTGTTTCTCGTGGTTGGTCACTTCGTCAACTTGATGTGCAGAATGCTTTTCTACATGGATTTTTGGAGGAAGAGGTTTATATGAAACAGCCGCCTGGTTTCTCTGATCCTGATCGTCCTGACTATATCTGTCGTCTCTCCAAAGCACTATATGGTTTGAAGCAAGCTCCTCGTGCCTGGCATGCCCGCCTTGCCTCTGCCCTTCGTGCTCATGGGTTTGTGCCGTCCACTGCTGACACTTCATTATTTCTTCTACAGAAGCCAGAAGTCACTATGTATCTTTTGGTATATGTCGATGATATTATCCTTGTCAGCTCTTCTCAGTATGCTGCTGATGCTCTTGTCTGCTCTCTTGGTGCTGATTTTGCGGTCAAAGATCTTGGGAAGCTTCACTACTTTCTTGGAGTTGAGGTCACTTCTCGTGCTACTGGTCTTGTCCTTACGCAGAAGAAGTACTCCTTGGAGTTGTTACAAAGAGCGGGCATGCTGAAGTGCAAACCGACCACCACACCCATGTCGTCTACCGACAAGATAACAGCTGTTGATGGTGAGCTTTTGTCTCCTGCGGATGCCACAGAGTACAGGAGCATTGTTGGTGGACTTCAGTACTTGACGATCACGAGACCAGATATCTCTTATGCTGTTAACAGGGTTTGTCAGTATCTTCAGGCTCCCAGAGATACTCATTGGGCTGCTGTTAAACGCATTCTTCGTTATGTTCAGTTCACCCTGACATTTGGTATGCATATTCGGCCGACTTCCTCTCGGGTCCTTTCGGCCTTCTCTGATGCAGATTGGGCTGGTAGCCCAGATGACAGGCGATCCACGGGGGGTTATGCAGTATTCTTTGGCCCTAATTTGATCGCCTGGAGTGCTCGGAAACAGGCTACTGTGTCACGTAGCAGTACTGAAGCTGAGTACAAGGCTGTGGCTAATGCTACTGCAGAGATTATTTGGGTGCAGTCTTTGCTTCAGGAGTTGGGTTTGTCTCAACCACAGCCTCCTATTCTTTGGTGTGATAACATCGGTGCTACATACCTTTCTGCAAATCCAGTATTTCATGCCCGAACGAAACACATTGAAGTTGACTATCACTTTATACGGAAACGTGTATCACAGAAGCAACTCCAGATCAAGTTTATCTCATCTAAGGATCAACTTGCAGACATCTTCACTAAGCCTTTACCTCTGCCACAGTTTGAGGCTTGTAGGCGCAATCTTACCCTTCTCAGTTCTTTAAAAAGTGGCTAAGATTGAGGGAGGGTGTTAGACTATGTATAGCTTCTGTACTTATGTACGTATATTGTACGTATTGTAACACATCCATTATATATAATGAGATAAGCCACCCCTAGAGGGTTGCGCTGGTTCCCCCAAAACTTATTGTCTTACAGTACGTAGCTACTCGTTGTAGCTTGAAAAACGTTTTTATAATATGAGATGGAGGGAGTAGGTTGGATGCATGATTCGAGCGACGAAAAAACATCTGACGAGTAGCCGACAGAGTGGCTGGCGGCCGGGCTTGCTCCATGATCCCATGCCCGCGGTGGAGCACTCTCCGCCGCGAGGTAGATCATATCCGACGGTGGAAAACTCCCCTGATGAGAGCAGGGGAGGAGTGTAAATATCTAGTAATCATCGAATGATCGAGGCGACAATCTCTGACGAGACGGAGCATATTTATTGACGGAGATCCAGAATAGACACGATGGAGTGTGATGGATTCATGGATATCGCCTTGCTAGGGTGGCCACTGGCCGGGCGGGCGCCGGGACCGACCTTGTTGAGTCTTGGCCTGCACACCTCGCATGCACGCTGTCTCGCCTTCCGTCGTCGGCTCCGCGTTCATTCATTTCTTGGACAGCGCCACCGATCGACGCCAACACAATCACGCAAGTCCCGGCCGGATGGAATCATTGTACTGTACGTTGGTGCAACCATTTTATTCCACACACTTCCGGTTCGACATAACAAATAAACCCTTCAGGTTTCCAAGAGCTCGTACTACACAATGCATATCACATACAATTATTTTAGGAATTATCACACACAGCATTTGATGTGCACTGATCCCACTAATCATTAGTTCCACATAATTAAAACGGGTGCTCAGACTAAGCTCATACTTATATACGACTCGCGCGATCGTGTTGACGCTGATACCATTTTCTAAGTACTTGGACGGGGGAGGTTAGCGTGGTCATTTCAGTTCGGCACAGTGCTGTGGTTGCACGCACCAGTAGCGTGGTCATATATATATATATATATATCTACGTACAGAATACTGATCAATGCGCGAGCTACCTAGCTAGCTGTGCCCTGTATATGTAAGCTCATCAATCCACCTCACACGATCCCGCGAGCTGATGTGCTCTGCCGCGCATTCCATCCACGGCCTCGCCGGCGCCGAAGTATCTACCTAGCTGCGCAGCGCCGCCATGTCGGGCGAGCTCTCCACGCGCTCGTCGCCCTCGTTCGCCGCCTCGCCATCCGGCGCCGACGACGCGCGGTCAGCAGGAGAGTCGACGCCGCTCCGGGTCGAGGCCGAGGGCAGCAGGTCCGGCGGCGGCGGCACGGGCGTGAAGCTCCGGCGGCGGTGGCAGCGGCGGCGGCAGCAGCTGTGGCTGGGGCAGTGGCGCGTCGGGGACACGTGGGCGCTGGACCCGCGCGCGAGGTGGGTCCGGGAGTGGAACCGCGCCTACCTGCTGGCCTGCGCGGCGGGGCTCATGGTGGACCCGCTCTTCCTGTACGCCGTGTCGGTGAGCGGCCCGCTGATGTGCGTCTTCCTCGACGGCTGGCTCGCCGCCGCGGTCACTGCGCTCCGCTGCATGGTGGACGCCCTGCACGCGTGGAACTTCGTCACGCAGCTCCGCGTCGCGCGCGCCGCGGCCACGGCGGTTGCGCGGGGCCAGCGCGGGATCGCGGACGAGGAGCAGGCCGCGGTGGACCGGGCCGAGGACGACGCCGCGGCCGCGCGAAGCCTGCCGGCGTACGCCAGGTCCAGGAGAGGGATGGCGCTCGACTTCTTCGTCATCCTCCCCGTGATGCAGGTGCGTGCCCCTTCCGTTTCCTCCCCGAGCCATCTCTACGATGAACTTCAGCTGGATTTCTTGAAAAGCCGCTGCATGAAATGATCAAAGATACTACAAATATTGACGCAATGGAATTTATATTACACGGCTGCACCTCCCATTTTTCTGTTCTTCGTTTGATTTCTGCAAGGACCACACTTCACTTTGTTTTAGTTATCTATTAATGCTGCTTACATTGACTCTAGTTTTATTGTGTGTGCAAAAACATGTGATGCATAATGAAACACGCAGCTGGAAATCCAGTTAAATCCAGTTAACCACAGTCATTGTTCAAAAATTCATCTGATTAATCAGTTAACGGGCCAATTAAGTGCTACTTGTAGGGTGGCCGAATTGAATAACACTTTTCATTGTGTTAATTTGTGAGGCTGATTAATTGGCCTGTCGTTGCTGGTCCATTAAATTGTGGGCAAACAAAGCCCAAAGTTTTGACCCATAACCCCTTCCATCCCCATCTCGCTCCTCAATAGCTATGGTTCAACCAAACAATACTATATTTTCGTATATTACATAGCTGAGAGTATGGTACTCCCTCCGTCACGGTTTAGAAGGCGTGCTTGAAAATTCTCTGGGACCTAGGTGATTATCTATTGGTTGTGAGATGGGCTAAAAAATAGCATTCACATTACGCATGCATATAGAAATAGTATATCGGAGTACTAATTAGCTACTAAAATAAATGCAATGCGCCTTAAGCCTTGTCTATTGTGGAAACGCACACAAATTTAACTGTGCCTTCTAAACTGTGACGGAGGTAGGACAATACATAGAAAACTAGATATGTGTTGGCAAGGTCCTATTTAATGTACCGATTAATGGTGGACTGATTAATCCAGTTAATAGGCTGATTCACCGAATAATCGTTACTCGCAAGTCGACCAAGCAGCTACCAGTTACCGATTTCCCGAATAATGGCCACAGTCGAGTATACACTATTTATATCAGTAAAAAAAACTTGGACAACATTTTCCTTCACAAAACAAATGATCTGCAAACTACTGTACCGTGCATTGACACGCCACCTTATCTCACACCTCAGCATGCACAGAAGGGGAATATTCGCACATAAACTGGAAAGTTTTTCAACATGTGATGAAGTGCGGTCCCTGTCAGCTGATCGGCTCGTAACACGCATGCGTCCAAGCGGTCTGCACAGGGCCACGGTTTGGAGCTTCCGTGGCTGCATCGTCGCCTTGTTCGCCGACCGTACGTACGTATGTGCACGTAGCATCGCATTATATCTGCCAGAACCTGCATGGCATGCGTTGGGCCCTGTACCAGCTCATGTCCTGTGTTCCAATCGATCGCCATCCCCATGCCCATGCTCAGCGTTAGCATACTACGAACGTATAGGGCATTAGGGGTATATATAACAGACCAAACAGAGGCACGCACGTACATAGGGCATGGGTGCCGTCTGTTTTCGCTTGCCCAAATTCCGGCGCCGTCCTCCATGTCTCCCCTCCGCCGTAGATCAGGTAGTTTTAGGTTTTAGGACCCTGGTAGGTTAGGTTTTAGATCGTTTGACGTCTTGACTACGATGACGACGACGACTGCACTGAATAAAGAAGCTTCAAATCCTTTTCCGACAACATGACCAACTCTATGGTTGGCGATGGATATGGGAAGTAACTTGTTCAAGCGAGATGTCACGGCGGCGATGGCGGCATCCCTGTGGCAGACTTGTGTCCTTGCTTTCCGCCGTTGCAACAACATCTGCTCCAATGCCCGCGTGGAGTTTGGGAGATAGTCGATGAGCGGCTGCAGATAGTGGTCCGTATCAACGGCATCTGGAAGACGGACCATGTGTTGAGTTCGTAGTTGGTGGCTGATAGGTATGGTTTTCTCCTTCGGTGTCTTAGTCGTGTGGAGATGCCAAATCTGAAGTTTGATGGTGTGTTCGGGGTGCTGCTTCGGCCAGATTCTTTCAATAGCAATGGCTTCATATTTTGGTAAGCTACTTTGAAGGCACGTAAAGTTATATGCGAAGCCACATCGAGCTTGGATAAAGAGGTGATTCGTCGCATTATTTTTTATGGTTGCTACGGGGACGCCGGAGGCAGGTGCCATGCGTTGAAGCCATACTCAGGGGATGCGTCTGTTTGATTGTGATTTGTTTTCTTGGTCGATGGTCCTTTACAAAGCCTATGGTTTTGATCTGCTCAAATTTGTCAAGTCCGTGTTTACATGGCTTACACTTTAATCTTTTGTTATATAGGAATGAGACACGTATTATCTAGGAAAAAAAATCCAAGCCACACGCGCGTAATATTCCCTTATAATCAGTTCTGGAAATCGCCAAAGAAAATGCTTACCGTCCTGCAGAATGCCAGTATGTAGGTTGCGTTGCGTGCATGCTATCCGAACAATGTTCAGCCGTAGGTTGGCACGTACCGATCAATGTATTAACCCCATCGGTTCGAGTATATCGATCCCCATGCCAATCTTAGAAACATAATAATACTCGCACGCGTGGCGCATTTTGCATTACAGACGCCCAACTTCGTATAGTCACTTTCACCAGCCAAACACACTACACTACAGTCGTTTGCACGTGCTAATCTTGTTTTTATTTTTTGCAAATAAAATTGTTTGTTGTTACGTATTGTCGCGAAAAGAAAATAAAATCGGATCGCGTCCTGTCGTCTAGTCTAGTTTATTTCGGCTGCTGTAGCGAGATGGACGATGCACTTTTTTCGAAAAGGGGTTTTACCCCAGGCTCTGCATCAGAAAGATGCATACGGCTCATATTAGTAGTAAAAATATCCAGCAACAAGTCTTCAAGTCTCAAAGTATGAAATAAATAAACGCTCATAAGAGCCAAACAGAAAGCCACAACTTTATATTCGAAAAAAAAGAGGAGGCATGATCAATGCTTCGCGCGCGTAACTGGGTTTCATTTGCAGATGGTGGTTTGGGTGGCGGCGCCGGCGATGATCCGTGCGGGGTCGACGACGGCGGTGATGACGGTGCTGCTGGTGGCGTTCCTGCTGGAGTACCTGCCTAAGATCTACCACTCCGTCTCCTTCCTCCGGCGGACGCAGGACAAGTCCGGCCACATCTTCGGCACCATCTGGTGGGGCATCGTGCTTAACCTCATGGCCTACTTCGTCGCCGCCCACGTCAGTCACCCTCAACCTCTCCCTCGCCATGCCCATCCGCATGCACGGATGATCGATCAAGTTACTAACGTGCATTGCGTTTACGTACGTGCAGGCGGTGGGCGCGTGCTGGTACCTGCTCGGGGTGCAGAGGGCCACCAAGTGCCTCAAGGAGCAGTGCTCCATCTCCGGGCCGCCGGGGTGCGCGTCGGGGCCGCTGGCGTGCCCCAGCCCTCTCTACTACGGCGGCGCCGGCGCCGCGGCGTCCGTCGCCGGCGACAGGCTCGCGTGGGCCACAGACGCCACGGCCAGGAGCATGTGCCTCGTGAGCGGTGACAAGTACCAGTTCGGGGCGTACAAGTGGACGGTGATGCTGGTGGCCAACACGAGCCGGCTGGAGAAGATGCTGCTCCCCATATTCTGGGGCCTCATGACGCTGAGCACGTTCGGCAACCTGGAGAGCACGACGGAGTGGCTGGAGATCGTGTTCAACATCGTGACCATCACGGGCGGGCTCATCCTGGTCACCATGCTCATCGGCAACATCAAGGCGTTCCTGAACGCGACCACGTCCAAGAAGCAGGCGATGCACACGCGGCTGCGGAGCCTCGAGTGGTGGATGAAGCGCAAGGAGCTGCCGCAGAGCTACCGGCACCGGGTGCGGCAGTTCGAACGGCAGCGGTGGGCGGCCACCCGCGGCGTGGACGAGTGCCAGATCGTGCGCGACCTCCCCGAGGCCCTCCGCCGCGACATCAAGTACCACCTCTGCCTCGACCTCGTCCGCCAGGTGCCGCTCTTCCAGCACATGGACGACCTCGTCCTCGAGAACATGTGCGACCGCGTCCGCTCCCTCATCTACCCCAA
This sequence comes from Triticum aestivum, assembly GCF_018294505.1. Lineage (NCBI taxonomy): Eukaryota > Viridiplantae > Streptophyta > Magnoliopsida > Poales > Poaceae > Triticum > Triticum aestivum. The sequence goes on from NC_057795.1 coordinate 568,196,392, forward strand.
GGGCGAGACCGTAAGTGGTTCATCAGAGCTCTGACAAATGGATCAATGGCTGCGATCGTGTTGTTGTTAATTTGTGGTGTCTGGATGCATGCATGCAGATCGTGCGGGAGGGTGACCCGGTGCAGCGGATGGTGTTCATCGTGCGGGGGCACCTGGAGTGCAGGCAGGAGCTGCGGAACGGGGCGACGAGCTGCTGCATGCTGGGGCCGGGCAACTTCACGGGCGACGAGCTGCTGTCGTGGTGCCTGCGGCGGCCGTTCGTGGGGCGGCTACCGGCGTCGTCGGCGACGCTGGTGACGCTGGAGAGCACGGAGGTGTTCGGGCTGGAGGCGGCGGACGTCAAGTACGTGACGCAGCACTTCCGCTACACCTTCACCAACGAGCGGGTGCGGCGGAGCGCGCGCTACTACTCGCCCGGGTGGCGCACCTGGGCCGCCGTCGCCGTGCAGCTGGCGTGGCGCCGCTACAAGCACCGCAAGACGCTCGAGTCGCTGTCCTTCATCCGCCCGCGCCGCCCGCTGTCCCGCTGCTCCTCGCTCGGCGAGGAGAAGCTCCGGCTCTACACCGCCATCCTCGCCTCGCCCAAGCCCAACCAGGACGACGACTTCTCCTTCTAGCTCTACCATGCATGCATGCATGCCCGCCGACCGCCGTCATGAGTCAGAGCAGAGGTTGGTTCTAGCACAGGACACGGATGCTCTGCCTGCTGGCTGCTGCTACTGAACTGGCTTTGTTTGTACAGAGAAGAGGACAAACAAGTGAGCTCAGCTACGAGTCAGGAATGAACGAAAAGCGGTTGAGATTGTGTGTGTTTGCAGAATATGGCGATATGAACTGTGAAACTTACCGTACATACGTAGTACTTCTCTTATACTCCAGTTTGCAGTGAAGCAAATAGCCTTCAGTCGTAACAACAAGTCTGCAGTGAAGGTTGGTACGTCAAAGTCGTTGTAGTATAGTGGTAAGTATTCCCGCCTGTCACGCGGGTGACCCGGGTTCGATCCCCGGCAACGGCGCTTTTTTTGGTTTTCCCATTTCGTGCAATTTTAGAATTCCCGCTTTGTTTCTTTCTTTTTTTGAAATCAAAATATGCGCTTTTTTATTCTTTCCAATTTCGTGCAGTTTTAAATTCCCCCTTAGTTTCTTTTTTTTTTGAAATCAAAATAGGCGCTTTTTTATTCTTTCCAATTTCGTGCAGTTTTAAATTTCTCCCAATTGTTTCTTTCTTTTCTTGAAAGCAAAAATATGCGTTTCTTTCCAATTGCTTTCCAACAAGCGTTTCTTTCCTCTCTTTTTTTGAGAACGTGTTTCTTTCCTATTTTGAAACGAACGCGAACACAAAAAAATTCGATTGTACTGCTTGGAGCCGGCTTCGGAATGCACGGAGTCGATAAAAGGTGGGGCAACATGGCCGGGTTCGAAGCCAACACATTCTATTCTCATCTTGCTCCGGCGAGAACAAACTCCACCTCCACCTCCGCCTAGAAGCTTCATTGCGCCGCTGTCAATCGGCCGATCGATAAACCTGGCCACGGTCGACGACGGCGCCGATCGATCGATGGACAAGATGGCTTCGTTGACGATGAACCAGCCCGACGACTCCACCAACACGACTGTCCGGCCTCAAGGCTGCGTTCTCGCGCTCCCATCGCCCTCGGCTTTGGCGGGAGACAAGGAAGAAGAAGAGCCAGTTCTTGGTGGCGGAGATCAGGCCGACGACAACGAGGAGGACGAGGTGTCGTACGACAACGATGACAACTATGACGAGGAGGAGAGCGACGGCGAGGTCGAGGTGCCAATCAAGATCGACTCACGCGTAGCGGCCGCAGCGAGCGGTGTCAAGGGCGGACCGCCGCTACTGCGGGGGCAGTACGTGCCCGAAGGCCGGTTCCTTGGGCCGGTACTGTAGTCCGCCTCCTCGGGGAACACAGCCGGCTTCTTGGGTTTCGCCGTCGTGGTGTCGCCGCCGGCTGATCGCCCGACCGCCAGCCAAGAACAAGGAGGAGGCAAGGACAAGGAGATCTTGGTGCTTTACCGCTACACCGAGTTTGAGGAGGCGCCCGACGGCGTGGAGGTGTCCAAGAAAACGATGCTGCACTATCTCCGTTTCGTCGTCCCGCCGGCCGGTGACGTGGCGGGCTCGCTCCAGTGGGCTGGGTCGTTGTTGGCGCCGCTGATATACCCCGCCCGCCACAGCAGCAAGCTCCAGGAACTCTGGTCCGAGCTGGTCACGAACATGGAAGTGGCCATTCCGTCGGGGACCACACGCCTCAAGTTGATCATTGATGTCGGCATCCTCCGGCTCGAGAACTACATCCAGTGGCGCATTGATGCGGTGATGGACGCGCTGCAAGGCATGATAGCGGAGCCATGGCCCGGGTACCACGTCGGCATGGAGCTGCGCCTGCCAGAGCCGGTGCATGTGCAGTGCGCGGATGAAGATGAAGTCGCCGACGACGACTGCGAGCGGCCGACGAAGTGGAGGAGGATCGTCATGGAGGAGGGCGCTGGGCAGGAGTGCCCCGTCTGCTTCGAGCCGCTGGAGAGCGACGCCGCCGCGTGACCGGGGTGCTCCTTGCCCCACATCTTCCATGGCGCGTGCCTCGGGGAGACGCTCAAGGAGAGCGAGAAGTGCCCCATCTGCAGGCGCAGGCTGTCGGCTCAGGATGAAGAAGTTAGGGCTGAAGCCTAAAGCATTCTTCCGTAGCGATGATGCGTGAGAGCATTGCAGTACACACAAGTAAAGGAAGTAGTTCTCGACGAATATATCCTACTCCCTCCGTTTAAAGGCTGCCCCCGTCACCCGACTTTACAACGCACTACCTCAGTTTCAAAATACTTGAAGTTTTTAGTTTGTCCTAAGTCAAACTTGTTCATGGCTGACCAAATATGTAGGAAAACATGTTAACAGCACCCAATTTGTCTCATCAGATTATTTGTGGAAAAAAATTGGCCATCATTCATGGCTAGCTATGTTGAAATCAAGATGAAGTTATATTGTCCGCGAGCTTACGAAAAGTGCATTGATGAACCCGGGTACATATGAACCCACTTTGAAAAACACATTTTGAAATGTCAAAAAATTCTGAAAAAAATGTGCGCGGACATCTCCATATTTTATGTGTGTGCAGAAAGTTTCACAGAAAAACAACTTTTTTTAGCCTGTGGAAAAAAGACAAAATTTTGTGCCGTGAAACGCTATTTAGAAGCAGTAAATTTTGTCTTTTTTACTGGGACAAAACAAAAATATTTTTTTACACAAAACTTTATGTAATGGGGTGTATCATATACTAGTATCATGCATATAATACTAGTGTGTGATACTCCCTCCGTTTTTATTTACTCTGCATATTAGAGTTGACTAAAGTCAAAGTTCGTAAAGTTTGACCAAGTTTGTAGAAAACAATATAGACATTTATCATAATAAATCTATACAATGTGAAATTACATTAAATAATAAATCTAATGTTGTTGATTTGTTATTGTATATCTTAATATTTTTGTTTATAAACTTGTTCAAAGTTTGTAAAGCTTGACTTTGACCAAAGATAATATGCGAACTAAATAAAAACGGAGGGAGTACTACATACGTAATGCAAAGTATCATAGGTTGGTACTCCCTCCGTCCGGGTTTATTAGGCCTCTCAGCATCACAAACATGTCCCTTTTTATAAGGCCTCGTTTTGAAAAGGTGCATGCATGCAACCATTTCATTGGTTGCATTGGAAGTCATTGTTGTTGATGCCATAGCTGGGAAATTAATACACTTCATGCGTGTTTTTTCATTGGCTGCATGCATGTGAGCGAGTGCATTGGGAGTGAAATGGAAGAATTAATGTGCACAAATTACTATATGTCTTGGTCTAGGAGAAGTTGTCTTTAGGCCTAATAAACCCGGACGGAGGGAGTATCATAGAGTACCACATTTATTGCCATGCATGACAGAAAGTAGCACATCATTTAATATGATACGGTATAATATGATACTCAAGCATCTTTTTCTTCACTTAATTCTATGCCATCTCATCAAAATTGCTTAGTTGGCATGCATGATACTCCCTCCGTCCGGAAATACTTGTCATCAAAATGAATAAAAGGTGATGTATCTCGAACTAAAATACGGCCAGATGCATCCTCTTTTATCCATTTTGATGACAAGTATTTCCGGACGGAGAGAGTACTATCCATGATACTACCATTACGGGCAGCCTTAGGCGCCCAACACACCTGAATGGAGGGAGTACATTTTTGAAAAGCGGGTGGAGATGTCCCCGTGTGCAGATCGTCCACTCTCGCGAGCTTACTTGACAACAAAGGCAAGAGGCTCATCCAACCAACTAAAAAAGGAATTATTACAACACAACACCTGAATTTTTTTGTAAAAGAAAAAGGAAATCCTTCACAAGACACTCCATCTGCGCTGCACGTGCATCAGTTTGGCGAGCGATTCCTTTTCCGGCGGCCCGAGCAGGCGTGGCCTCCGGACGCAAGTCGGCACGCCCCCCGCCATCATCATCCTTCCAGATTCGCACTCACGCACGCATCCCACCTCGCCCATCCACCACCACCTCTGACTACAGTCCACACCCATACCCAATCCGCCCTCCGCCCCCGGAACACTCGCTTTCCTCCACCAGTTTTCCACGCCCGCCCGCCCGCCCGCAGCCAAAACCCCACCAACACGAACGCCCAGTCCAACTCCAAATTCGCCGCCGGCCGCCCGCTGCCCGCTGCGACCGCAACCCTCCCGCCCCGCCGGCCTCCCCTCCCCCCCCTCTCCGGTACGTCCCTCCTCCCTCCCCCGCAGATCCGCCCGGATCTCCCCCGCTTCCGCCAAGCACGACCGAGCTTCCTCTGCGCCGATAGTCAGATAGGTGAGGTTCGGCAGCAGCATTTCGTACCGAATTTGTGTCCAGGGGGATTGCCGGGATGTTCGAGCGCGCTCGGGGAAGGATTGGATCCCGGGACGGCCGAGCTCATCGGGCATGCCACGGCCGGCCATCATTGCTGGGTTGCTGCTGGCCTTTACGTGCAGATGCAGTTTTTTAGTGGGTGTGGGTGCGGCTTTGTTGCCACTATTGGGAGTTTGGGATCTGGCCACGGGGACCCAGCACACATTTATCGCTCGTGGAGTTCGGTTTGCTGCCTGCCCCGAGCATTTATCAGCGCCAGGCCGTCCTTGTGCCAGGGGAAGGGCGACAGGTGAGGAAATCTCGGGCGGTGTTCAGGCTGTCTCTGATGCTGCTCCATGCTCGGTCGATTTTCGTTGGAATTTCTCTGTTGGTGATTGCTAGGGCTGTTCCAGTTTATGCTTAGAGTGTGCGCTGGCCTGTGATGCTTCTGCTCTGCAGTTTCGTTAGGGATTCGGTCGTTGCCATGAACGCCCTGCTCAAGATTTGACCCCTGACATGTCTGAGTACCGCCTGTATCAACCTGTCAGTTCAGTCTGTGTGTAAGATTTGTGTACTAACATAGCTTATCATTTGCCATCACAAACAGCTGCATGCAAACCTGCGTTTGGTTTCCTTGCAACTTCTAGACCTGTAGAGACAGGCGGGCAGATGTTTGCCGTGACAGCTCTGTTGTGCAGTTTGGTTAGGGGTTCCATCGTTGCCATGAATGCCCTGTTCAAGGTTTCATGGCTCACATGCTGAAAACCATCCATGTCAACATGTCAGTTAGGCCTGTCTGTAAGATTTATGGTTGTATTTGGATCTTTCAGGATGTATTTGCCCACACAGTTTAAGGACTTCTTCTCATTTGCCATCACCTACAGGGGCATACAGACATGCATTCTGGTTTCCCTGTAGCTTCTGGACTTGTGGATATTGACATTTGTTTAGGGTTGCCAGGTTGTGGTATCACTGTAAACTCCAAATTGGATATGCGGATTTATCTACTTAGAGTTACTGCTAGTTGGAACTATCTTTTTGTGTTAACTTTCTCTTGGATTTAAGGCTTTATAGACTGACATATTTCCCAACGTTACTGCATAAGGCATGTGTCAGGCCTTTAGTAGTCCCTTATTTTGGCTATCTTTGCTTGGTTTTTATTATACGTTTCCATAGAGCAGCAAAATTATAGGTGCACTTTTTGCATAAATTGTGCAAACCGCTAATTTGTATTAGCAATTTAGCATGCTTATGCCTTGGTCTCAGTTAACACTGTGCAGATCTCATTTCTCCCATGGCAGGTGAAAGTCTAGATGGCTCCTTTGGTGCTGGGAATGTGAATTGCAGAAAAGAACAACTGTTTACATTTTGGTACTGCATGATGAACGGTTCAACGGGTTCCCTAGGGGATCATGTGAACGGAAAGCAAGTGCAAAGTGTTGACCCTCCTGGTCTTTCAAGTTTCAACAATGGACCAAGACACCGTCCGTTGAATGCATTGAGACGCTGCCGTGGTGTATTGTGCTTGGTGATTATGCCGGTGACCGCATGCATGATGATGGTTTACCTAGCCCCTGTGACAACCTTCGTTGTACGGTTGTTCAGTGTGCATTACAGCAGAAAGTGGACGTGCTTTCTGTTCGGGATGTGGTTAGCCATGTTTCCCTTTTTGTTTGAGAAGATCAACAGGACAAGGTTTGTTTTCTCTGGTGAAAAGGTGCCCCCCAAAGAGTGTGTCTTGCTGTTTGCTAACCACAGAACTGAGGTAGATTGGATGTACCTGTGGGATCTTGCATTGAGGAAAGGCCGTTTGCAGTCTATCAAGTACATCCTGAAGAAAAGTTTGATGAAGTTGCCTATTTTCAACTGGGCATTTCACATTATTGAGTTTATTCCTGTAGAGCGGAATTGGGAGGTTGACGAACCACTAATCCGAAGAAGGCTTTCTGAACTGAAGTACCCCAAGGATCCCCTTTGGCTCGCAGTTTTTCCAGAAGGCACTGATTATACGTAAGATCTGTTCCCATACTTTTTATTACTAAATGTTTCTATTTACCAGCTGCTTTATTTGGGCACACATTCCGGTCTGCTGAAACTATTGTTGAATGTTCACCTTCCAGCATTCCATCAATCCAATTTTTTGGTTGGACAAATGATCCAGGATCCAGATTTCGCATTCTCTAAAATGAATTTAGATATTGGACGCACTTATTAATTGCTCTTTTACTCGCATAATAGCCTTCTGCATCTTGATTTTCTATTTTCCTGTACTTGTTCCTTTTTTCTCAATGTGGATGCTGATTTGTGCTAATGTCTCAGTGAGAAGAAATGCATCAAAAGTCAAGAGTATGCGGCAGAGCATGGTTTGCCTATTCTGAAAAATGTCCTCCTTCCCAAGATAAAAGGTTTCAATTGCTGCCTGCAAGAGCTGAGGAGTAACTTGGATGCTGGTAACCATCTGTCTCCGCCCGTCATAACTCTCCTTTGGAGTTTATCCCCTCAATTCTTTGTTGTAGCATTTGTAAGGAACTTTCTGAATGCTAGGATCCTGGCAGCCATTTTCTGAGTGTTAGGATTTGTGCATTTATCAGACATTAGCACTTCATGCTGGACTGCTTTGGTCTGTTCAAATTATTATTAGTTAGACCATCCTGTCTTATGAGCTCTGAAACAACATCCCAAGTACATTGAATGCTCCAGGTATCCCAGAAGGTTGACTGTTGTTGATATTGCTAAAATCTCAGTGCAATTGACTTGTACTGGTAGAGCTCAAACATAAGCCTAATGAATTCTTGGCAGTGTGACTTGCTTGAAATACCTACATAATGTAGTTAACTATGAACAGCTTTGCAACATTTACTTTCAGTATTCCTTCTTACAGTCCCACTGACTTGTAGCTTGCTGATCAATGCAGTTTACGACATCACGATCGCATACAAGCATCGGCTCCCAACGTTCATGGACAACGTGTACGGCGTCGACCCTTCCGAGGTCCACATCCACACCAAGATCATCCAGGTCTCTGACATACCGACAGCAGAGGACGAAGTATCCAGCTGGCTGACGGAGAGGTTCAGACTGAAGGACGAGCTCCTGTCTGATTTTTTGACACAAGGCCACTTCCCCAATGAAGGAACCGAAGAAGACCTGTCCACGCTCAAGTGCGTCGCGAATTTTGTTGCGGTGATCGGCATGACGGCCTTCTTCATCTACCTGACCCTGTTCTCGTCCGTGTGGTTCAGGGTGTTCGCGGGGTGCAGCGCCTCTTTCCTCACGTATGCGACCCTGTACTCTGTACACGCGCCCCAGATCGTGTGTTTGCCGGAGGCCGGCGCCCACGCCAAGAAAGCTTGAGCTTGGCGTTGTAAGCCGGAGCTGGAAGCTGTGTATGTGTGTCCGCATGCAGTAGAAACATGTTTACTGCGTATACGCAGCTTGTGGTGTCATTCTTTTGTATGTGTGTATGGTGAGTGGCATCTACAGTTGGGGGTAGAACTTTTAACTCCACTCTTGACTCTTTTTTGGAGCAAAATACGAAGACTGCATTACAAAAGTGGACGGAGCCAAAATCGGTCGCCACGTATCTTTTGTCTATACTTAAAAGCAGCCATATCTTTGCTAAAGAATGTGCCACTCTATTTCAGTTTATATCGGCGAAACTGAAACCGCATTGAACAAAGCTATGCTTGAGGAATTCTTTCAGCTTCGCCGTTGCTAAGCAGACAGCCGAAGCTGTTAACATCAACCAGTGTTTTCTACCAATCCTTGTTTTAGAAGGAGCGAATCAGTTTTGAAAACAAATGGAAATTATCTCCTTTGAAACTGCTAGCTGACTGCCCCTAACTGCCCCTAACTGCAGGTATGATTTCAGCATGTAGAGAGGGCTACTGAGTACTGACGTTCTCCTCTCTGAAAGCCCTCCGGTTTTTGTTTCAGCCAAAAAACGCTCCATCAGTGTTTATCTTTAGCTCGTTCAGAGCTTGGAGGGTGCCATGCGCTCTGTGCTGCTTGTCCTGGCTCCTTTTTGCTTCAAGAAAGCTTGGTAATGATCGCCGGTTTTGTTTCAAAACGGTGTGATGTAAGACATCAGTGCCTCTGGACTTACCTTCCTCTCTGATGCTACTTCTTTCAGGCCCCTCACTGTTGATGAGGCGGCTAGCAGGTCGTGCGTCGGGCCGCATTCGGAGCTGAAGTGTGCTTGCGAGATTGCCTGTTCCTCGTCACAGGTCGCACCAGAATCACCGCACGAAGGGGGAAGAGAGCAATCTGGTCTGGTGGTAGAAGCACAAGAACAGCAAACATATTGGCTGAATGTCTTGTGGGAAGAAAATAAAATCTGATTCGTAAGACGAAATAATAACAAGGTCGTTGTAGTATAGTGGTAAGTATTCCCGCCTGTCACGCGGGTGACCCGGGTTCGATCCCCGGCAACGGCGCTTTTTTTTTGTATTTCAGTTGTACATGTGGACTAGGGTTTTTGCATCAAGACCTACTAGCATTTCACTTGTACATGTGGGCTAGGGTTTTTGCATCGAGACCTACTAATTATACTTGTGGGTACGTAAAACGTCAATGTCAGCCTAGTTTGCAACATGCATACACCATACACAATCCTGAGTGTTTTTTTTACAGTAACCCTGAGTGGTGACCCGGGTTCGATCCCCGGCAATGGCGCTTTTTTTTTTGTATTTCACTTGTACATGTGGACTAGGGTTTTTGCATCAAGACCTACTAGCATTTCACTTGTACATGTGGGCTAGGGTTTTTGCATCGAGACCTACTAATTATACTTGTGTGTACGTAAAACGTCAATGTCAGCCTAGTTTGCAACATGCATACACCATACACAATCCTGAGTGTTTTTTTTACAGTAACCCTGAGTGGTGACCCGGGTTCGATCCCCGGCAACGGCGCTTTTTTTTTGTATTTCACTTGTACATGTGGACTAGGGTTTTTGCATCAAGACCTACTAGCATTTCACTTGTACATGTGGGCTAGGGTTTTTGCATCGAAACCTACTAATTATACTTGTGTGTACGTAAAACGTCAATGTCAGCCTAGTTTGCAACATGCATACACCATACACAATCCTGAGTGTTTTTTTTACAGTAACCCTGAGTGTTTTTTTTACAGTAACCCTGAGTGTGTTTGTAGCCCTGACCATCTGATTAAGCAATGTAAATGTTCACAACCTCGAGTAACATCAATAAAATAAAATAAAAATAGAAAAATCTGATTTTTTTATAAACTTTGGCAAATGTTCTAGGTGCTTGCAAATTTTTATCACATTTTTTAAAGGCGTGACAAAAAAAATCGATGCTCCGAAAAATGCTTCTTTTCTAAGTGTTTTGGAGCATTGATTTTGTTTTGTCACGCATGATGAAAAATCCAGAATTTGTCAAAGTTTAATCCAAAAAATCCAGAATTTTTTGAATTTATTTTCATTTTTTCTAATTTTACTGTTCATCCGAGTTCATTTGACGGGAAGCAAAATTTCCAGGTTCGAAGAAATGTGGCTGCGGGACTATCAGTTTGACACGATGGTCACAGAGGCGTGGAGCAACGCAAGTGCGAGAGGAGATGGACCAAGCCCAGCTTCTCACCGCTGGAGCGCCGCCCATCCCCGGCCCTTCCTCCGCTCCTTCCTCGGGTTTACTCCCTCGGGAGGTTTTCTACTCCATCCCCTCCTCGCGCTTGCGGCCTTCCTATGCCGTCATCAGGGATGGCGTTTGGGTCGGGCGACGCGGAGGGCGACGCGGCTGGGTCGGGCGTCGCGAAGGGTGATGCGGCGGGCGCCGCGACGGAGGCGGCCGGCTGGACGGCGGTGCGGCCTGCTGTGGGGCGGCCGCGATGGGGCGTGCTGCCCGAGGGGCGGCCCCTTGCTCCGTCCTTCTCCGGTAGCCGGTTCTGGGCGCTGGAGGGGATCGACTCCGACATCGACGACGACGAGGTATGTTCTCAGGTAAGTGATGGTGGTTCCGGTGGTTCGCCGAGGCCCAGTGCTGGGTGCTCGGTGGGTGATTTCATCGCCCGTGCGGAGGAGCTCGGGGGTCCTTCGTGGCTGGCCGGCGGCGTGCTTTTGCTCCTGGAGGGCAGGGAGGTCGCCGCCTGGCGGCCCGGATCTGGCGTCCGCCGAAGGGGGTGGATGCGGGCCCAGAGGGCCGCTCATGCGCCATTCCGGAGGCAGGTCGCCGGGATCTGGTGCTGGCGGAGCCCCCTCAGGCTCCTTCGTGCTCGTCGGAGCCGACAGGGGTTGGCGACGGCGGCGGCGGGGCTGGCTGGGCAGGGGACTCGCGGAACCTGGCTAGGGTTTCCGGGGAACCGTCGGCTGGGCCTGTTTCGTTGTTGGGCCAGTATGACTGGCCCAGCCTGCCAGGGGGTGGGCTGGGGGGCCCCTGCGTTGGGCCTGCAGGCTTCTGCGCCAGCGGGGCCGAGGGGTCCAGCGTCGCACTCTGCAGTTTCCGGGCCAGGGGGGGGGGCAGGGGCTCTCCGCTGTGTCGGGGCCAGCCTAGACAGGCCTAGTGGCCTGCTGCGAGCCAGCGCCTCGGCCCGGGCCCATCGCTAAGGAGAAGCCGCGGTCCCCAGCCCCTATATAGGTGGCTATGGGTGCCAAAAGGAATCCTAGATCCGTCGCTAGGGTTTCCCGCTTCCCCTTCGCAGGTGCGGCGCTTCGGGCATCTCGCGCGTCCTCTGCGCTGCTCCGTCCCTCCCACTCCCCTCTCTTGCTCATACGCCACTGCGGTGCGAATGGGCTCCCGCCGCGGTGACAAGCCGCCCATGTCGCCTCCGATTCCGGCGGCGGAGCGCCAGCGCGAGAAGGATCTGCGGGCAAAGGCGCTCGCCAAGGTGCCTGCGACCGCTGTGGAGGACGGGGGCTGGGGGCCACCGCCTCCTTGGTGGCTCGCTGAGCAGGAACGAAAGCAGCAAGAGGAGCGCGAGCGCAAGAAGAAGAAGAAGGAGGAGTACCGGCGGCTGGGGCTCGAGCAGAAGAAGGAGCTCAAGCGGAAGGAGTCCCAGCTCCCTCCAGGCGGTGAGAGGGGCGGGGACCCGCAGGCCAAGAAGCCGAAGCACAAGGGGGGCGGCTCGGCGCCGCTGCTGCTGGCGGCCGGCCCCGAGGCTTCGAAGGGGTCGGCTGACGCCCTGATCCCCGTGGAAGAGGCCGACGGGCCAGAGTGTTTCAAATGCGGCAGGGTGGGGCACTATCAAAACATGTGCTCCTTCAAACCCCTGTGCGTCGTCTGCCATGAGGAGGACCATGCGTCGGCTTACTGTCCCACGCGGGGGAGGCCCCTGGCGCTGCAGATCATGGGCAATGTGATCCCTGGCGAGGGCTTCGTCTGCCTCCCCTTCGTGGACACGGAAGGTGAGGAGGTCCGCGCTCCTCTCGTGTCGTACACGGCGATCATTTCAGCAGCGCCCGGCAAGTTGTCAATCCCCATCTTGGAGGCGGAACTCCCCCACCTCTTCGAAGGGGAGTGGGACTGGCAGGTGTCGGCCGTTGGAGTCGATCAGTTCTCGGTCGTCTTCCCCGACAAGGCCATGCTGCGGATGGCGACCCGCAGCGGCAAGCTCTACTTCTCCCTCCACGACATCATGGCGGACATCAAGGAGGCTCGCCCGGAGGAGCCCAAGGCCGAGCTCATGCCGGACACTTGGGTCAAGCTATGGGGTGTGCCGCCCAAGCATCGTCGCGTGGATCGCCTCATGGCCGCCACGGTGATGATTGGGCGTCCTATGGAGGTGGATCAGGCGTCGCTGTCGGGCCTGGGACCGGTGCGGATGCGTTTCGCGTGCCGCGCCCCGGCCAAGCTCAAGGGATACGTGCAGGTTTGGTTCAACAGTGAGGGATTCACCTTCCGCCTAGAGGCCGAGGCGGGCGCTCTACAGGGTGCGACTCCCGCTCCCCCTCCCCCTCTGCCAACCAATCACGACAAGGGCCAGGAAGACAAGGACAAGGACCATGACATGAGCATGGGGGATGACTCCATCGACACGGCAACGTGGGACAAACTTGGTCTCAAGGACAAGGACGTGCAGGCCACGCCTCCGGCGGCGGGCGCGACTCAGGACCAGGAGGAGTGCCAAGTGGTGGAGGGCAGCAATGAGATGGGTTTCAACCAGTACGGATCCAACATGACCATGGGCCTCGACATCGACAAGGGAGTCTCGGCGTCTTGTGACTCGGAGGGTCGCTCGACGCTGGTCTCCCCGGTGGCTGCGATGGCGGGCGAGCCTCGGGCCACGGCAAGCTCTCCCAAGGTGTTGACCGGCCTCGGCGAGGGCGGGTTGAAGCTCCAGAAGAAGACGGCGGGCCGCAAACCACCTGCGGTGGCGCCGGCAAGCCCCCCAGCGGCCCGTGCGAGCGTGTCGGTCCCGCCGCGGCCGGTGGTTATGGCGCTGGCCTCCCCTGGGGGTCCGGCTGGGGGCACTTCATCGGTCACCCCCCCCCCCGATGCTCTTCGGGTGGAGGTGTCCAAGGTGGTGCCCATCCCCACGGCCAGGCGGTCCAAGGCGGTGGCGTCCCTGGCGACTCAAGAGAGGATGAGCTCTCGTCCGAAGGGTGCCAAGGGCAACATGCCTTTCCTCCAACGGCCCCAGCTTCTTCAGGCGCAGAAGAATCTCGAAATCAAAGGTAACCCCATGCCCCGCTTTACAATTTTTGAAGATTATTCAGATGCGAGCTTGGGTGGTATCTTAGCGGATAGTGGCGTGGAGATGTCTGACGCCGGGGAAGCGCACGAGGTGCTATATCTCATTCGCGCAAAGGAAATTGTGCAGGCTGCGCTTGCTCAGGCAGCGCTGGCCCGTGTTGCGCCAGCAGCAGATGAAGCAGGGGCTTCTCTGGTGCCAGTTGCGCGGCCCGATCAGGAGGACAAAGTAGCAGGGGCTGCGCCGTCCTCCTCCAACCGTCGTCCTGCTAAGACACGGCGCATGGCCAAAGCGGTTACCGCTCGTGGTATCCGTCTATGCAATCACATCATATAATGCGTTTCATCTTCTGGAACATCCGAGGATTCGGCCACGCTGGGAGGCGGACCCAGTTAAAAGAGTTCATTAGGAACGAAGAAATCGACGTGGTCGGCTTGCAAGAGACTATCAAGGCCGAGTTCAACCATCGAGACCTGCTAGCTGTCGACCCGTTGGAGCATTTTGTTTGGCATTGGGTGCCTGCGGTAGGTCACTCGGGGGCTTGCTGCTAGGAGTTAACCTAGGTTGCCTTGAGGTGGTGGCTTGGGATGCCGGCCGTTTCTTCCTGTCGCCACACGTGCGACACCGCGCCACTCTTCAAGAGTGGGTGGTGATTGCCGTGTATGGTCCGGTCGATCACTCGCTTTCGCTCGAGTTCTTGGGAGAACTCCAGACCAAGGTGATGGCTTTGGGCGCGAGCAACCTACCTCTGCTGGTGGGTGGTGATTTCAACTTGATCCGTTCGGGAGCGGACAAGAATAACGGTATTATTAACTGGACAAGGGTGGCCATGTTTAATAATGCTATTGCATCCATGGCCCTTAGGGAAGTGGCTCGCGTGGGGGCTCGATACACCTGGACCAACAAACAGCTAACGCCGGTGCGATCGGTCTTGGACAGGGTTTTTATGTCCTCGGAGTGGGAGGTGTTGTTCCCCTTGTGCTCTCTGCACGCCGAAACCAGGATTGGGTCGGATCACGTCCCCCTCATCCTTTCCTCGGGGGAGGAGAGGCTAAAACGCAGCCCGCGCTTCTTCTTTGAAACCGCGTGGCTGGAGTCTCCGGACTTTGAGCAAATCTTCCTTTCGAAATGGGAGAATTGCGTCGCTCGCATCGGGAGCGTGCGCGGTCCGATGGAGTTCTGGATTGCCGCAGGGGCGGGTATGCGTGCGGCTCTCAAAGGGTGGGGAGCTAACCAGGGTCGCGAGGATAAGCTGTTAAGAGCGCGCCTGACCGAGGAGCTCGCCCAGCTGGACGCTGCGGCAGATGTGCAGGTCTTTTCCGAGCAGGACTGGGCCCAGCGCTACGCGCTTGAAGCCCAAGTCGAGTCCCTCCTTAGGGCCGAGGAGGAGTACTGGCGCAGGCGCGGTGGAATAAAGTGGACGCTCAAGGGTGACGCGAACACGAAATATTTCCACGCCTACGCAAATGGCAGACGCCGTAAGTGCGCCATCCTGAGACTTCAATCGGAGCAGGGGCTCCTATTGCGGCAACAGGATATCGTCCGGCACATCTACGAGTTTTACATCCAACTTATGGGTTCCAGGGAGGAATCCAGGGCTCGACTTAGGGCGGATGTGTGGGACCCTGCACTGCGGGTCACGGACGAGGAAAATGAGAACCTGAGCTTGGCCTTCCTCCCTGAGGAGATTGACAAGGCGACGCTGGGTATGAAATCTGACACTGCGCCCGGGCCGGATGGGTGGCCGGTGGCGATGTTTAAGCGGTTTTGGCAAGTGCTTAAAAGTCCAATTTTCGACGTTTGCAATGGTTTTATGCGCGGTACGGTAGATATCTCTCGCCTGAACTTTGGGGTTCTCTCTCTGATCCCCAAGGTCCCGGGCGCGGATCACATTAGACTTTTCCGCCCTATCGCTTTGATTAATGTTCCGTTTAAAATTTGTGCTAAGGCTTGTTCTACTCGCATGTCTACGATAGCCCATCGCATTATTAGTAGGACCCAGTCGGCTTTCATTCGTGGCCGTAACATCTTGGAGGGGGCGTTGGTCCTCCAAGAAATAGTCCACTCCCTAAAACGCGCTCGACAGCCCGCGATTCTCCTCAAACTTGATTTTGAGAAGGCGTACGACCGAGTGAACTGGGAGTTTCTCCGACAAGTCCTCCTGGATCGAGCATTCTCGTCGGTTTGGGTTCACCGCATGATGCAGTTGGTCTCGGGAGGCCAGACGGCGATTGCGGTGAATGGAGAAGTAGGGAACTTCTTCCGCAACAAGCGTGGGCTGCGTCAAGGGGACCCAGCCTCGCTGTTGCTTTTTAACTTTGTGGCGGACGCCTTAGGTGCCATGCTAGACAGAGCTCGTTTGGCCGGCCACATCAGGGGAGTGGCGTACAATCTAATTCCGGGAGGAGTGTCTCACTTGCAATACGCGGACGACACACTTCTCCTATTCGAGCCCGATACACACAGTATCGCTTCGGTCAAGGCAATACTGTTGTGTTTTGAACTCATGTCGGGTCTTAAAATAAACTTCCACAAAAGTGAAGTGGTGTCCATAGGGATGGACGCGACCGAAAGTCAACGGGTTGCCAACTTGCTTAACTGCAAACTTGGCCAGTTCCCGTTTACCTACCTCGGTCTCCCCATTGCGGCGAAGAAGTGTGCAATCTCCGACTGGGAACCCCTCTCCTCCAAGGTTGCGAATAGGGTCTGCCCATGGAGGGGCCGCTTTATGTCTTCAGGGGCAAGACTAATCCTAACCAACTCCAGCCTCTCTTCTCTGCCCATGTTTGCCATGGGCCCGTTCTTGCTGGCGGACGGGGTACACTCTAAGTTTGACACACCGCGGTCCCGTTTCTTTTGGGAAGGAGCGGGATCGAAACGGAAATACCATATGATTAAATGGCAGGCCGTGTGTCGTCCTAAAGCCCAGGGGGGGTCTTGGGATCATCAACTCCAAGTTGATGAACATCGCACTAATGTGCAAGTGGATCTGGAAAATGACTCAGGGCGAAACTGGCCTCTGGATCGACCTCCTCCGTGCAAAATATTTCCCGCATGGGAATTTTTTTGACGCGGCTCCCTGCGGGTCTCCTTTCTGGAACTCCGTTCAATCCCTCAAACCCTTCTTTGCCAGGGGTGCAAAGTTTGCGGTTAACAATGGACGCTCTACGCGTCTTTGGCTTGATCTTTGGATTGGCCAACGACCCTTATGGGCGGAGTTTCGCCAACTCTACTCCATAGCGGTCGAGCCCGAGCAACGGGTTGCCTCGGCTCTCCGCGCCTCCCCCCTGTATTAACTTCAGGCGCGAGCTATCAGGGCCGGAGTTGGCGGATTGGGATCGCCTTCAGGCTCTGCTAGCGGACGTCCGATTGTCGGATTCTGCGGATTCGATCTCGTGGAGGCTTTCGAGCTCTGGCAAATTCTCTGTCAAATCCTTGTACAGAGAGCTTTCCCGCGGCCAGATCCCACCGGCGGCCACGGGGCTTTGGAAGGCTAAAATCCCGCTCAAAATCAAGGTCTTCCTCTGGCAACTTTGCCAAGATTGCCTTCCTACCTCTATTAACCTCGCTAAGCGCAACGGCCCCACCTCCGGCCCCTGTGCGCTGTGTGGGGTCCCGGAAAATGCTGACCATGCTTTCTTCCGGTGCTCTCTGGCTCGTTTTGCCTGGAGCGCGGTCCGTGCGGCCGCGGGAGTGGATTGGGATCCGCGCTCCCGATCTGAGCTCGTGTCTGCCTTGTCTCTGGTTCAAGGCACGTCTCGTAGGGTCATGTGGACTTGTGCAACGGCTATGCTATGGGATATTTGGAATATCTGTAACAAGTTTACAATTGAGGGTGTGTTTCCCTCGCATCCCGCTGACGTCATCTTCAAATGCATCGTGTTCTTGCAGCAATGGGCGCCGCTGGGAAGACAACAGGACTCTGATCTCCACCGCCAAGCTATCTGCCGTCTTCGCGCCGTCTACTCCGAGTCACGGGATCCGCCGTCTGATGTGTTGGCTGCCGCATAGGGTTGGGCAGCCCCTTTTGGTCCTCGTACCTTCCGAGCCTGCGTGCTCGTAGTTTCTGGGCTGATATTGCCTTGTACCGCAACTCTTCCATCTAGCGGTCTTTCTCTTAAACTTTCGCCTCTCAAGGCGCCTTATGTTGGTCCTGTGGTTGTCATACTCTACCTAAGTTTGTGGGCTTTATTAATTTAAAGCCGGACGTCCTTGACGTCTATGTTCTAAAAAAAGTGTGAGAGGAGATGTGCTAGTGGCGATCTGTGAGAAACCGGTGAGCCTCACGCTCGACATGCGGCACTGGAGTCGTATGGTATTTCGCTTATTCTTCATCAAATAAAGTCGCTGAAGCATGATCTCGAGGAAGCTAATTAAAAGCGATCGAATGTGTCTGGGCGCTCACTGGAGGTCCATGATTTGGAGGGTCGATTGCATGAAATCTATGAGAGAGAAGAGGTGATGTATCGTCAGCGTGGAGGATCGATTGGCTAAAGTGAGGAGACCAAAATATGCGGTATTTCTAGAACATCGCTTCTCATTGCAAGCGTAAGAATATGGTATGTGCACTGCTTAAATCGGACGAGTCTCGGTGCATCGAGGCCTACGAAATGAGAGATATCGTTGCCGATTTCTATGCGCACATGTTCACGTCGAAAGGATCAACTGAAGCTGAGCACATACTGCTCACATTGGACGAGAAAACTCATGGCGACTGTGACAGATGAAGAGATTGAGGAAGCATTGTTTCATATAGGGCTGACACAAGCACCAGGGCCGGATAGGCCGTTGGCGATCTTCTATCAATGACACCGATCGTTGGTACAGGAGGATGTATGCCGTGTCGTGCATGATTTTCTGCTGGGGGTGCGAGCACCGTATTCTTTTAATGATACAGTTACTGTTTTGATCCCGTAGGGGTTTCATTATTGATGCCATGACTAGGCAACCTATTGATGAGATGGACATCAGTTAAGAGAGCTTCATCCCAAAAATGTAAAGGCACAAAAGTACCAGCAAGAAAGGCTGATCCTATTTCAACAATGTGTCTATGTTTGCCATGAAAAACCCTTTTGTTGTTGGGCATGAGGACACGACACGTGACGAGAAAATTCTATATTTTGGAAAATTTAATTTATTTTTCATACTCTCGGCCCCAATAATATTGCAAGGCAATAATTACTGTAAAGTTTTCTTACAGTGAGTTTTTGGAAGCTACGGAGAACTTGGAACACATTACATAGTTTGCTTTCAACACATCATATCGTTGTAATAAAAATCTGGAACCAACATGATAACATGAAAAACTTGGAACACATCAGATCGTTGTAATGAAAACTTGGTAGCTATGGAAAAACTTGGAACACATCAGATGGAAGCAGTAATTATGAACTTAAATCTCACAACATGATAACATGAAGTTTGCATTACACCACATTAACAACAACAAGTTTATGAAGTCTTATACTAGCATCATAATTAGACATATAAAACAACTTAATCTTCAAAGCATATATGTGGCATCTTCTTCAATTTATTCGACATTTTTTTATGGTTCTAAGACACAAGCTGATGCACTAGCATTGCTAGCAGTCACATTGATAGTAATTGATGAACTTGCTTTGCAAATTGTCCTCTTGTAGTGATATCCAAAAGAACATGCGGTGCCCCCATATTTGGTTTTGGCAATTGATGACAATCTCTATGGACTAATGATTGCCTTGAGTTATGTTTGAAGGGTTTGTCCATAGGCTTTTCTTGAAGTCCATTTCTTGGTCTCAAGGAGAGTTTGTGATGACCACAGTGCTATTAAGGAATTATCTAAAGATCGGTCATGTGAGTGTTGAGCTTATTGCAAGCATGTCTTGAAGAAGAAGATTGTGTGATCATTCATGTCTACCTTCAAGACATCATCCAAATGAAGAGAGTTGGAAAGATTCAAGGTTGATCAAGACTAAGTCAAGAGTGAATCAAGTTGATCAACTCACAAAGCGTAGAAGATGTACCAAGAGGGATCAAGTGATCCCATGGTATGGTAAGCATTGTCCATTGCACTCTGTGTACTAACCCATGGTCTATGTGAGAGTTCTATGTGGGGTTAGGTACGTGTCCATGGGCTTGCGTCAAGAGGTAGATATCATACAACCCATGGAAAGGATGACATCAAGTGGTGATCGTCATCAAGATTGCCGTGTGCAAGTTCAAGTGGAGCATCACGAAGAGATCAAGTGCTTGAATCTTGCCATCTATTGTGGTGTCAACGGACTTGTGAAGATGTGCCTAAGAGTGGCTCACCCATAGTGGACTATGGGGGAGAAATCATCTAGTCTTCATCGAGCCAACGCAATCAAGAAAGGTGGTCCAACTTGAGGGAGTCAAGATCGTCTTCATCTAGCTCAAGTGGACCATGTGCAAGGCAAAGGTTTGCCCTTGATAGGTTTTCTATTTTACCGGTCTCGTGGTGGTAGTTGGGAGACCGAGGTATAGGATCGTTTGCCGTACTATCAAGGGGGGCTCTCAAGTTGGTAGCTTGATCATATCGTTAGTAGAGAGCTCAAACCATTGCATCCTTGCATCATGTTTCTTGGTTCTTGTTTGGTTATCTTTGTGAGTCTTAGAGCTTATGGTCATCTTGATGACAAGCTTGAGTTCATCGAAAACGGAGTTCGCATGCGTCTTCTATGATGTTTTCGGTGTTGGAGGTTTTACCGGTCTTATCCGATGAAGGGTTCTCACCATTTTCTTATGGGACTTTTCTCATTTGCTTATTCTTGATATTTCTATCAAGATTGTGTTAGCCCATGTCGTTAGCTTTCCAACAAACTTGGTTTCGTTGAATTTGGAGTCCGTTTGCAAAAGTTGTGGTTGTTTTGGTAAAGGCTGCAGCGGTACTACCGCGACTAGAGCGGATGTAATTTTTTACTACCGCTCCAGAGCAGTACTACCGCGGCTCCTAAGCGATAGTACCGTTCAGGACCAAAATCTCGTGTTTTGCTCAGCGGAAGTAGGCACAAAAGTATTTTTTTAGTACCGCTTGCAAGCAGTAGTACCGCTACCATTTGCTGTAGTACCGTGAGATCGAGCGGTAGTACCGTGAGGACGAGCGGTAGTACCGCTCCGGCGGTTCTACTGGCCTTTTGCCTCCTCGATGTTGTTTTTCAAAGGGGTACTACCGCCCTAGCGGTAGTACCGCTCCTTGGAGCGGTAGTACCACTCTGTGCGGGCTGTGAGCATAACGGTTGGATTTTTCCCCACCTATAAAAGGGGGTCTTCTTCCCCATTGAACCTTATCCTTTGAGCTCGTGTTCTTCCCCCATTGTTGACCTTCTTCGAGCTTGCTATCTCTCAATCCCTCCAATGATTCTTGCTAGTTCTTGAGGGAAAAGAGAGAGGAGATCTAGATCCACGTTTCCACCAATCACTTTCTCCTCTTAGTGAGGGGAACCCCTTGGATCTAGATCTTGGAGTTCTTCGTGTTCTTCTTTCGTTCTTCCTCTCATTTTCCTCCCTAGCATTAGTTACCTTGGTGGGATTTGGGAGAGAAGGACTTGGGCACTCCGTGTGCCCTTGCCATTGCATTTGGTGCATCGGTTTGAGTTCTCCACGCGATACGTGGATGTTACAAGTTGAGAAGCTTATTACTCTTGGGTGCTTGGTGCCCTTGAGCTTGTTCCTCTTGGGTGCTTGGGAGCCCTAGACGGTTGGTGGTGTTCGGAGCTCAATCATTGTGGTGTAAAGCTTCGGGCAAGCATCGAGGTTTCCAATTAGGTTGTGGAGATCGCCCCGAGCTATTTGACGGGTTCCGGTGACCGCCCCCAAGGGTCACCATTTGTACGGGTTCGGTGACCGCCCTCAAGGGTCCCTTAGTGGAATCACGACATCTTGCATTGTGCGAGGGCGTGAGGAGATTACGGTGGCCCTAGTGGCTTCTTGGGGAGCATGTGCCTCCACACCGCTCCAAACGGAGATTAAAATCCGCAAGGGTGTGAACTTCGGGATACATTGTCGTCTCTGCGTGCCTCGATTATCTCTTACCCGAGCCCCTTACTTATGCACTTTACTTTGTGATAGCCATATTTTTCTTTGTCATATATCTTGCTATCACATAGTTACTTATCTTGCTTAGCATAAGTTGTTGGTGCACATAGGTGAGCCTAGTTGTTTTAGGTTTTGTGCTTGACAAATTAACCGCTAGGTTTATTCCGCATTTGTTCAAGCCTCAACAGTAATTATTTTAAAGCACCTATTCACCCCCCCCTCTAGGCGACATCCTCGATCTTTCAATTGGTATTAGAGCCTCGTCTCTCTTTGTTGGGCTTAACTGCCTAGAGAGTAAAGATGTCGACTAGAGGATTAGGATTCTCTGACACTCTTAGTTTCGATGGCACAAATTTTGATGCTTGGGTAATTCGCATGCTTAATCTCTTTAGGGTCATGGACCCAAATTTAGAGTGAATTGTAGATGTGGGGTTTTCTCCTCCAAAGGACCCCCAAAGATTATCTTTAGAGGATGAGAAAAACTCTTATCTCAATGCTCAAGCCTCTAATGTGCTTTTCGATGCTTTGAGCAATGTAGTTATATTTCAACTCATGCCGTTCCGGGATGCTCATGAGTTATGGACAAAGCTTCAAGATAAATATGGTGTGTCCAAGATTTGTGGGGATGGTTGTTATCCCTCCACCTCCGGTCATATAGTCTTCTCAACTTCTTCTACTTCACCTACATGTGGTTTGCCACAAGGTAATGATATGGTGAGTAGTGTTGGTCATTGCAATGATGATAGTATGCTTATTATGGATGATCCTTCGTCACTATATTATTGCAATGCTCCCTCTTTGGGCTTTAACACTTCGAGCACTCCAAATGTTTCACATGCTTGTGTTGATAGTCCTTGCATATCATGTAGAAATTGCTTGACTAAATATCATGATGATATGCTTGGTATGTCTTGTTGCCATGATAAAAATGCATCTATTTCCTCGAATTGTTGTGCTAACAATGTAGAGGAAACCGAACACTCCATGGAACAAGATGTGGTGTTTAATGGTGCCTCAAGGGATCCTACATCATCATCTGTTGCGTTTTGCCTTATGGCTAAGGCGTCAAAGGTATCTCCTACTTTGTACCCCAATATGTCTCTTGATGATGATGTTGATGAGGATAATGATGAAGAGAATGATAATGTTGCCTCCTTAAAAATTAAGGGGGAAATGGTTTTTAAAGCTCTTCATAAAAATAAAATTGCTCGTTCCAACTTCATGGAAATTATGTCCATTGCTATTGAGAGCAAGAAATATATTGATGAGTTGGAATCTCATCTTGAGGAGCATGAGGTCACCATTGATAAAATGGAAGGTCATGGGCGTGATTACGCTAATGAGATTGCGGACCTCTCTCAAGCTCTTGAACTTGAACAAACCACCAAGGAATCTCTTGAGGAGACTTTTGCTCTAGAATTGTCTAGAGTGAAGGAATCTACTGATAGAGCTCTTGAGGTGGCCAATGTTTTTGAAACTAAAAATGCTAAGCTTGAAGTTGCTCATGCTAGACTCCTTGAGGATTTTGAGCACCTCGGAAATGGCTCAAGGGTCATCAAGGGTGAGCTCATCAAACTCACCGAGTTTCATGCTCAACTTGAAGCTTCTTATTTAAAAGAGCTTGCCAATTTGCCTTCTCCTCTTGTTGTTAATGATGATGCTTGTGCTACTAATTCTATTACTTGTGAAGCATCCATTTCAAAGGAGAATGTTGAGCTATGGGCTCAACTTGAGGTGCTATCTTGCAATTATGGGAAATTGGAAGAAAGTCATGAAAAGCTCTCAAGCTCTCATGATGATCTTCTAGTATCCCATAGTGTGCTAAAGATAGCTCATGAGGCCATGATTGCTAAGGTAACATCTAGTGAGCCTCATGTGGATACTAGCACTACTTCTAGTCAAAATAGTATATTGCCATGTGCTAGTCCTTGTAATTCATCTACTCACAATGTTGGTACATCTTGTGATGAATTGCTTGCCTTGTTGCTCTAACGATGAAGCTTATACTTCCTCTAGTACTTGTGTTGAGACTAACCATGTAGAGGAAATCAAAGAGCTCAAGGCCCAAGTCACTTCTTTGAAGAAAGACTTGGAAGAGTGTCATGAAGGGAAATCCACACTCAACAATATCTTGAGTGTGCAAAAATCCCCCAATGACAAAGGTGGACTTGGATTCAACTCCAATAAGAAGAAGAAGTCCAAGATGAACAAAAAGAAGGGCCAAGAACAAGTCAAGAGTTCGACCAAGATTGTTTGCTTGAAGTGCAAAGTAGAAGGGCATCATGTTATATCTTGCCCATTGAAGAACAAGGCCATTAGTGTCAAGCAACAAGGGAAGAGGGCACAAGTTCAATCTCATGCTCAACCTCAAGTTGAAGAAAGGCCACTTCCCAAGAAGACTCAAGCTAATGCTTCTCTTGTGGAAAAATCAAGTGAGAAGAAAGTGAAGAGTAGACGTTGCTACTTATGTCGTGAGAAAGGTCACGTCACTTCTTCATGCACTAGTGGTAACTTATCCAACCCAATTATTATTGATGATATCTATTCTCTTTGGAAGGATAAGGTTGGCAATGTGTTTGCCCAGTTTGTTGGTACTCAAAGTGGTGTCAAGAAAAGAACCATTTGGGTTGCCAAGCCTATTGTGACTAACCTCTTAGGAACCAACTTGGTTGGGGACCAACAAGCTCAAACTTGATCAATAGGTGTTTTTGGAGGTCAATGGAGACTTGTCTACATTATGAAGAATTAAGGGGACTTCATCTTTCTTGTTGTCTCAAGCCAAGTCAATTGGGTTGTCAAGTTTCTATCTTATATCCAATGTGCCTCCTTGCGGTAACTTGTACTTAAATTGTTTACATTGAAAGTTACTTGCCCCTTTGCATGTTTTGGTTTTGTTCCTTGCATGTGTTTGTATATGATGTGTCTCCAAATTGCCTTTGTGTATGTTGGTTTGCACATCATGTACTTGTGTGTCGTTCGTTGAGCCTTAGTGCATCTTGTTTATTTCTTAGTTGGCTCTTGTGAGAGATTAATGGAATATCCATTATGGGGGAGTGGTGTGCTTTGTGCACCTCACAATCCTATAAACGTGTGCACATGAGTAATACCATCTAGTATTGATATTTCAAGATTATCTAGTCGCTAGGTGGTTTATCTCTCATGAGAAATTCAAATTCTAAAAATTCCATTGATTATCTCGTGTTGGATCCTCTTATTGCCTCTTGTTAAGTTTTCTTCATTGGTATCACATTATGGGGGAGTAATATGCTATGTATATTACTAGCCTAGAAAATGTGTACATTTGAGATGTTGTCACCTAGTGTTGATATTGTAGATTATCTTGTTCCTAGGTGGCATGTTAGCTCTACAAGTTGCAATTTGCTTGTGTGAGGTGTGAAGATGATGTTGGATATCCTTGCTATCTACCACCGGGAATTCTTTCCATCTACTTCTTGTCTTTTGACAATTGGTAGTCATTTATGTGTGGTAGAATTTATTGATCATCTTTACATTGGCTTTTGTTGTACTTGCCTTTTCTCTTGCCAAGGATTGTGTCAACTCCCGTTGTCTTCCATACCACTTATGGATCTTGTTTATTTCTTGTTCTTGTCTAGTGTTTTCTAGATATAGTGAAAGCGGTGATCCCACCTTGTGCATTTTGTATTCAAATACAAATCCTATATAATGCACAACTCGTGGGGGACCTATTCTATTTTCTTTAGAACACTCTTCTTGTGATCCTTATCAAGTGTGTTTTGGTGGAAGGCAAGCCATTTCTTTTTGGTACTTTGTGCCATCATGAAACTTTGTTGAGAACTTGGTTTGTTTGGAACCATCCTCTCTTTGGGAGTTTGACATCTTTAGTTTAGTGTGTATCAATGGATATCTCATTCCTTGATGTATCTTTAATGATATCTTCCAAGTGATGATTTCTCCATTTGGTATCCTTTTCACTTGGCATTTCTTTGTCTTTTGGTTTCGGGTTTTGAAAGTCTTGAGCATGCATGTTTACTTCATGTATTTCATTTGGCATGCTTTCTTTCTTTGACTCAATATATACGGGAAACTCCACCTAGTCTCAATTTGGATGAGATGTGCATGAAATTCATTTTCATATCTATATGCACATATTTATGTGGAGTTTGTCCTATGTATTGGTGTTTCTAACTATTTGGTCTCGATGAGTTTGGGTACCGTTTAGTTTGTGTTGTTCTTCTAGGAACATTTGGAGATGCATTGGATGCTCGGCTCACTCACAAGGAAGGTGTTGTCACCATGTGCATATTGGAGTCAAGCTAGGATGATCAATGAACTACTATCTACCTTCAATTGGTATCTACTACATCCTTCCAATGATATCTCGGTAACAAGTATCTATTCATGCTTTCCCCTCTTGCATTCAACCTTGTGTAGGTTGTATCTTGGCATGATATTCATTTCATATCTTGTGATACTTGTTTCCTTTCTCAAAGCATCCCAACGATGATCTCTGTTGCTAGTTGTGATGCCCTTGATGGATGTGTGTTTGGACTTCATTTATATACAGTAAGACCATATCTAGCCAAGTGCTATGCTTTCAAGAAAATATCTTATTGATATATTTATGAATTCCTTGTGGATATCTTGTTCCTTCGTGTTGTAACTATTTCGGGTGTACATCCTTCTTTGTAGATATATATATGGGTTAATTATCCTTTTGCCCTTAGTGGTGTCCATCTGCTCAGTTTTGCCCTCAGATGCAAATTGTGCTCAGTTTTGCCCCTAGTCCGTGCGCACCGACTCGTTCTGTGAACTTTGGCGTCTCCGTCAGGTCAACATTTTGACTCGGCCCTTACAGGTGGGACCAGGCCGCAGAGGCGGCCAATTTTATTCAGACCGTTGCACGCGTGGCTTGTGGGACCCAGCAGAGAGCCGTTGAGCATAGAGCCATTGCGGGTGTGCTATATTAGCAGGCGACAGCGGCGGTGAGCACGTCGACAGAGAGCACGGCGCTGACCATGGCAAGAGAGCGAGAGCACGACGGCGGTGGGAAGCTAGCTGTGGAGGGCACGGCGGTGGGAAGCTAGCCGTGGAGGGCGGCGCGGCGTTGAGATCCCGTTCGGCTCCGAGCTCCATGTCTTCCACAAGCTCCCGCGCCACCTCGCGGATGCAGAGCCGGGAGCGTGTGGAGATGCCTGTCTTCGCCTGTCTGCGATGCCGGGCGAGCGTTGATCGGAGGGTTTCTCACACACCGAGGAACCACAATCGTCCGTTCTACGTGTGCAGCAAGAATGGGGTAAGAATTAGGGCAATTGCACCATTTTCGTGGTCGGGATCTTTGAGCAATCGGTTGATCTATTCCGTGTTCATGCAGGTGACATGCTTCTTTCTTTGGGTCGATGCTCTGGCCAAGACTCTGATAAATGAACTGCAAGAAGAGCACGGCGAATGGTTGCGCATGCTGCCCCAAACCGCAGTGGCCGCAGCACGAGCTCCGGAAGAAGAGATGGAGGGCGAAGCACGCACTAACAGAGAGCTAGCTGTTGAGCTTAGGATGTTGAAGAAGAAGGTTAGGAAGCTTGAAGATCAAGCACTACCAATACCCATTTACAAATACTTTTGGGCATTTGTAGGTATGGTAATCGCACTGGTTGTAATGTTGAAAATGTATGGAAAGGCATGAATTATGGAGGAATTTGTAATCTTGAAATTGTATGAGAAATTCACCTAGTTTAAATGTTGGTCAAAGTTGTTTAAATGTTGAAAAAAAGAGAAGAAGTGACCAACATTTAAATATGTTGAAAAAAGGAGAAGAAATGAAGAATTCAGAAACTTTTGATCAATGAAATGCAGCTAATGAATTATTCCAGAGCCAAACAATTAAGGTTAGAATTTTTTTGGAGCCGTTAAATATTTAATAGCAATTTAAGCAATCCAATTCAAATACACCGTGATTTAAATCAAAGACCAAAATGTCATGGAAAATGTGCCTCAGCTCTGGTAGATGTTTACACCTAGTGCCAAAATAAATGAACATTTTTTAAGGGCATTACATTGAGTAGAAACTAATTTGTCTAAAAAATGAAGGGTGGAAAATGCACAAAAAATTGGTGCGGCTGGGGACTCGAACCCAAGACCGCGTGGGTTTGTGGTGTTTAGGGCTGCGCTGGTAACCTCTAGGACAGATGGCAAGAGTTTGACATGGGTAGGGAAGCAATGTATACATAGTGAGACTGTGAAATTTGTCAAAAAAATGAAGGGTGAAAAAATGCACAGAAAATTAGTGCGACTGAGGACTCGAACCCAAGACTGTGTGGGTTTGTGGTGTTTAGGGCTGCACTGGTAACCGCTAGGACAGATGGCAAGAGTTTGGCATGGGTAGGGAAGAAATGTATACATAGTGAGACTGTGAAATTTGTCAAAAAAAATGTGAGACCGTGAATGTTTCCACGCGCATGAGAGTGGCTTTCCTTTGTTTTGCACTGAAATTTTGGAGGGTTGGAAGGTTGAAAACGTATGTTTGCACTGCCATGTGGTTTTGGTTAGAGTGGCACTTGGTTTAGTGTTAGAGTGGCACTTGGTTTAGGATTTAAACGGAATAAATTTGCATGTTAGTTCATGACTTTTTTTTAATAAAACGGAGGGCTTCTCACCCTTTCTTTTGAATGACAACCACAAGTTCTCGACCTTCATGACTTGGTTTAGGGAAGAAATTATATGCTTGGGCACGGACATTTTTTAACACACATAATAAACCCTAATAAATAACTTAGATAAGATGCAACACAAGTACCATTACAATAATAAGTTCACGGACAGTTCACGGACACATGACAAAACATGACACGACACGACACGACATAGAAAAGCAACAAATAAAAAACAAAACAGTCTTCATCTTAATCTCGTCCTTCTACTTTGGCCGCACGCGCCCCTTCAACACCGTCTTCATCTTCACACCTCCTCCTCGTCGTCATAGGGAAGGGAGTGCATCCCGGCTGGAGTGGGGAAGATGTTCTCGTAGTTGGTGTAGATGTTGTAGACGGTGAAGAGGATGGCCTCGCAGCCGCACCAAAAGACTTGGCCGAGGAGCTCGCGCGCGTCAAACGGGTTGGTGAAGGTGATTATGAGTAGTAGGAAGATGCCGCCACGGTCACGAACCTCGTTGAGGGTGAACATCCTCGGCGAGCCCCGTGGGAGGTGGGCATAGCCGGCTCTGAGGAAGGCGCGGGTGAGTTCAACGGAACCCCTCCACCTTGAAAAAGCCCACACGCGGAGCTCCCTCTCCACGATCACGCCCGGTGGGTAGCGCCGCTCCGGCACGACAGGCGGACGGCTGAAGGTCGGCCCGTTGAACTGCATGGTCTCGCTTGGGGAGGGCTCGGTCGATTGGGTGTTTGAAGTTGGAGAG
This sequence comes from Triticum aestivum, assembly GCF_018294505.1. Classification (NCBI taxonomy): domain Eukaryota; kingdom Viridiplantae; phylum Streptophyta; class Magnoliopsida; order Poales; family Poaceae; genus Triticum; species Triticum aestivum. Next base: position 568,225,360 of record NC_057795.1, read on the forward strand.
AATGGATCGGATCTGGCTTATGGGTGGGAGAGGAAGATAGGCACCCCATTTATAGGCCTGTGGGTGGGAGAGGAAGAGAGAAAGGGTGAGAACGATGCGTGTGTGAATCCGAATGCGTGTGTGTATCCGTTACGCTTTGCACTCTTAAATTTTTGCACAAAAATGATGCATGCATGGGGCGCATGCGTGCATTTGAATCACTGCATAGCTCTTTGACCGGACGGTGCATCTGTCTCGTTGAACCACCTAGCTGGCCTCGCTAGCCTAGCGCGCCTAGCACGCCTCGCTCGCCTCGCTCGCATGCATGCACGCCGCAGCCTCCCGAGCATGCAAACCCACGTCGCAGCCTATGCATGTCGCCGCCTCCCATGCATGCATGCAAGGCCTGGAAAGGCTGAGACGGGCTATTTACTGCGGTCTCAGGCCCACACAACGAGACGGCCCAACGGTCCATCCAGCGCGCCCGATATTTGTTTAAAAAAAGAATCTCCCAGCCAATCAGATTGCATCTCGCGGATCGCCCCCCTCCTCCCCACAGATTCCTTCTAGAAGGGTTAGATCGACGGCCTTGTTCAGCGCTAGGGTTAGATGAACGGTCCTGGTTCAGCGCTAGGGTTAGCGGGGTTTGGGAGGGGTTTGGAGCAGTCAAAGCTATGTTTGACCAGATTTCAAATGAGCATAATAAATTAAATAAAAATCAGAAAAATAAAAAACCTGCACACATAGTCTTCTTATGTCATATACTAACGATTTAAGTTGATAAACAAGGTTTACATACATTTAAACGATAAGTTCATGTGTATTGTATGATATCTCGAGTATCTCAAACTCTTTTGTATGAAGTGAAGAGAAGTGTTTTGGGGAAATAAACATGAAAATTTCAAAAAACTCACCACAGCTTCATTTTAGAGTGACTAAGAAGGATCCAGGCTTAGTTTTTCATTTTGATGTTTTACACTTATTTAAATCTTGGTCAAAGTTAAGTTTGACCAGAATTCAAATGAGCAAAACAAATTTAAAAAAAATCAAAAAATGGAAAAACCAGCGCACATAGTCCGTATATATAGAATATATGTTTAGGAAAGTTATTTGGCTGATTTAGACAAGGTCGAAAAAAACCTTGCTTAGAGATGAGGCCGTTTACCCTACCTTTGGACCCTCATTTTAGCACATTTTTCATGAAAATTTCAAAAACCTCACCACAACTTCATTTTGGATTGACTAAGAAGGATCCAGGCTTAGTTCTTCATTTTGATGTTTTAGACTTGTTTAAATCTTGGTCAAAGTTAGGTTTGAGCAGAATTCAAATGAGCAAAACAAAATTCAAAAAAATCAAAAAAAGGAAAAACCATGTGCTCATTCAAACATCATCCAACAGATTTAACCATCATGTCAAACATAGTTCTAACATCATCCAACAGAAATACAACATTACTCATAATGTTTCATAATTATTCACATATAGCGTTCGGGCTTCTGTCTGTTCCTTGAGCTTCTTGCCATCACTTTGCTCCTCGTGCACCTTGTGCTCATTGCTTCTTCTCTTCTCCTCTTGGTTGTCGGTACCTTGTGCGTCTTCTTCAAACCTATCATAGAGCTGTGCAAAACATAAAGGGTAATGAGATCATGTCAAATGACCCATAAATGTACAATAGTATTTGACCCTTGCAAGATTTACATACCTAGCAGAACTCACAACAACAGAAGGTTGGTCACCATTTAGAGCCTCACTTGGATCATCATTTGGAGCCTCACTTGGATCACCAAGATCATCATTTGGAGCCTCACTTGGATCACCAAGATCATCATTTGGAGCCTCACTTGGATCACCATGATCATCATTTGGAGCCTCACTTGGATCACCATGATCATCATTTGGAGCCTCACTTGGATCACCATGATCACTATTTGGAGCCTCACTTGGATCATCGTCAAAATCATGCGGCTGTTGACCATCATCATTTCGAACCTCGTCAAAATCCTCATCTGATGCAATCGGCTGCTGTCCATCATTTTCATCGAAGCCTTCATCGAAACTCTCTTCGAACGCTGGATCTACTGTGTTATCACAATACTTACTGAAATGACCAGACCCACCACATCTTGTGCACTTACGCTTCCTCGCTCCAAGTCCAGCTCCTTCGCTGTGAGGTCTGATTCGACTCTTCCTTGGTCTACCTGCTGCTCTTTTCAGAACTAGAGCACAAAGCTTGAATCCAGGGTCCACCATGTCCCATTGTTGTTTTCCCTCCATAGCAGGCAAGGCATAAGCATATGTGGCTTTGAACCTTGCAACAGAGTAGTAATCATGCACATACTGCTGAATGTTCCCTGCTAGACCAGGGAGAGAAGTGATGAAAAACAAGGCATGAATGCATGCCAACCCAGTTATCTGCCATTGCCTACAACTACAAGTTCTAACTTCTAAATCCACTGGATATCTCCATTCCCTCTTCTCTTTATCCAAATATGATATCTCTGCTGTGGTACCCGAGCAAAGAGTCATGTTCATTTCCAAGCCTGTTGTTTTCTGCATCAGCTCATTCATCACGGCAGGGATGATAATGTGGCCCATGAATTTTGCCTCAGCTATTCCTGCACGATAATGAAATTTCTGCATGTATTCTATCCTTATCCTGCCCAGCAAATCCACCACATAATGACCCTTTAGTTTCCGGATCATTGAGTTGAAAGACTCTGCTAGATTATTGTGCACATAGTCAACTTTGCTCAGTTCACTGAATTGGCTTCTGGCCCATAACTTGGAGTGGTGTGTTTCCAAGTATTCTTTCACTTTGGTATTCATGTATAACTGCCTCAAGTGGTAGTTGTGCTTCTTCACACTGCAAGTCAAAGATGCTGGCCATAAATTGTCGGTATACACCTTTCCTTTGAATTTCTTCATGAAATTTGCAGCAAGGTGACGCATGCATTCCCTATGCTCTACTCCAGGGAGCACATTGTCCATGACCACTTCTAAACCTTTGCAGGCATCTGTATGAATGACCAACCCATTGGGATGTGTAATAGCCCGGCGCAGATTATGCAAAAACCAAGTCCAACTCTCCTCAGACTCTGTCTCCAGCACACCGTAGGCAACTGGAAATACAAAACTGTGTCCTTTAAACCTCCATGTGAGAAAAGTGGCATCAATAGCCAAATAAGGCCTGTAACCTGCCAAAAAACCCCAGCGACAAGCCTCAAAGCAGACAAAAACCCTCCTAAAGCATTCCTTGGTCTTTGTCACTCCCTTGAATGTGTACTCCACGGTGTGGTGATCAATATCTACAATACTACCTGGGCTTGTCCTCTCCACTTCACCTTTGAATGAATACAACAATTGAAAACTTTCCTGCCAGTTACCATACATAGAATCCATAGCCTGTTGTTTACCATTGAACAACCTCATGTATGGTAAATCTATCTTGAATTTATCTTTGATGTTCTTCTGCAATTCCTTTGGACCCACTTGCTGGTTTTCTTTCACCCACTTCTTTACTTCTTCTGCCACCCATCTTGACTTGGCTCTACTGATTGTATCCTTCCTAAGGGTTGATTCCTGGCATGTGTGCTTAAAAGGGTTCACTTTGACCTGAACATTAGTGCTATTTCGCATGTTAGATGCGAGCAACCTCCATGGACAACCCTCAGTCGGACAGTGCACTCTATAACGTACTTGATCGCTCTTGTCAACTTTGAAAGTACGTTCTACCTTGATGCAGTATGTCACAAGTGCATTTCTACACTCATTCATGGATGCAAAAACTGTACCTTCTTCCAAATTAGGGTTCAAAGGGTCCCATTCAACAGATGCAAGGTCTTCGTCCTCACCCACCACGTCATCATCCACACGGACTGCATTGTGAGCCTCATCTTGGTTATCAGCCCGAGGTGCCCGTCGTAAATTCCGAATAACATCAGAATATAGCTTCTCTTCATCAACCCCAGAATTGTAGTCATCATGATCCACTTCAAGGGGGCCCCTACTGCTGTTGCCCACACTTGTCGAGCCACCACGTCGCCGTGCACCAACTGAACTGTTCTGGCTAGAGATGCCATTACGACGACTTGGTTCTCCCTGAGATGTTGCACCCGTCATCCTAGGTCCAAGTGCCTGCTCAAGCACATCAACTTGCAGCCTCACATGAAAATTAACTTTCTCTTTATGCCTAACAAACATGGTAGCTAGCTCTTCATCATTACTAACTGTCACCCATTTCTTTTCCCCATCATAGTATTTGTATACCACTTCATCAAGCAAACCCCAAGGATATTTGCTACAAATTACCTCCCCAAATTGTGTGAAACTCCAATTACTAGCCATTGGCAACCGATAATCAAAACCTCCTTGGTATTTCTTTTGATCCTTTGCATCGAACGTGTACTGGTCCCTTCTAATGTGCATCAAGAAAGCAAACCGCAACTCCATCCTAATCGGCGAAAAACAGAGACGCAATCAGCACACTAATTGGGCAAACCTACTCGAATTGAGTGTTCAAATGCACAACTAAGCTCAATCTAAACAGGAGGCAAGACTTACCCCTCGGGAACCCAGTTGTGGACGCGGCGGATCTTCGGCCCGATGCCTGCCTCGCCAGATACTCCGGGGTCACTGTTGCTCTCCATTTCGGCCTAGGGTTCTTCCTCCTAGTTCAAATAGCTCCAGCAGCCCCCCACCTTTGAGCACTCCGGCCGGGCGCACGGAAGGAGGCCGCGCCGCGGGTCGAGCAGGTGGCGGGCGTCGCAGGCAGCCGTGGAGCGTAGGCGCAGAAAGGTAGTGGTGGAGTAGGCGTGCAGCTGGTGGCGGGGCAGGTCCTGGCCGCGGCACAAGTGCCGGCGGCGGCGCAGGTCAGCCGACCGGCGGGGAAGAGGATGGGCAGAGTGAGCTACGAATGATTTGGGGATTTAGTTGCACGGGCCTACATGTCAGCTCCAGACCCACGTCCACGCGGTCCCACGTGTAAGCTCCGGACCCACAACTTAACGCTGGCGGACGGAATGGACTTAAATATGGCCGTTTGGCCTCGTCATAGTAGTTATGCATGGACTAGGGGCAAAACTGAGCACAATTTGCATCTGAGGGCAAAACTGAACACAGAGACATCACTGAGGGCAAAAGGATAATTAACCCTATATATATCATCATGATTTCGTCTACATAGAACCTTATACACTTGAGAGAAATTACATCTGTAGTTGATATCCTTTCTTTCACGTCCACCTTGTCTTTCTTATGTTATTTCTTTGGTGGCTCCGTGAAAGCTTTTGCCTTGAGTGCGTGTCCTCTATTGTTGCATCTTGATGCACTCTTGTGTGGTGAAGATTATTTTCCTCATGCTTATCTTTATGAGGCTTTTGCCATCTTAATTGGCATCCCTCGTCTTGATGAGGCTTTCATCTTCTATCTTCAACACGGGTTGTCACAAGCATAAGTTCTTTATATGCTTATTAGTAAGCTTGTGAACCCATTTGCTAGTTGTGTGTGGGAGTGATAGGCCTTGCACCGTGTGCCTCATTCTTTCAAGACTATGTTGATGCTTAATGCTCATCCTAATTTTAGTCTTCTCAAGTGCTTCGCCATGACTCATACACATCATTTTGGTTGAGCCTATTCTTAAGTTGCCTCTTTTACATGTTGCTCAACCATGTGCTTGTTGCAAGCGCTAGGCTTTGTTTCCTATATGCTCACTTGCATTGGATGTGAGTTTCTATTGATTTTGGGGGAGCTATGATCCTATTTTGTGCACTTTGTATTCAAATACAAAAATTCTTATGTGTGCACAAATCATGGGGAGCTTCTCTAGTTTCTTTAGAACACTCCTTTGCGCTTATCATAATATCTTTATTCTTGTGGCATGTAGGATCATTGGTCTAGTTGGTTCAATTGATATCCGTTGATTACTTGCTTCAATTGGTATCTTCTGATTGCTTGTGCCTCTCTTTGTTATGTCTTTGTGTCATATCTTTTTGTTGCAATCTTTGGGCCTCAATATAGTTTGTCTTCCTCCAAGTATTGGCAGTTGGATATGTGTATTGCATTCCACTCTCTTGTTGAGAAATACACAATTTATGGAGGAACACCTTTTATTTTGGCCTTCTCAGCTTTTCACCCATTTTGGCAATCGATGCCAATGGGGGAGGAGTTCCAGAGAATTTGGTGGAGAAGTCTTCTGAGTTTTCTCCTTGCTTTGGTTTTGGTTCCTAAGCATTTGCATCTCATTCTCATGCATCTTTGGTTGTTGCATTGCATGGTGATGCATAATTCCTTGTATAAACTCTCTTGAAAGTGATTGTCATCAATTACCAAAATGGGGGAGATTGAAAGAACATGCGGTGCCCCCATGTTTGGTTTTGGCAATTGATGACAATCTCTATGGACTAATGGTTGCCTTGAGTTATATTTGAAGGGTTTGTCCATAGGCTTTTCTTGGAGTCCATTTGTTGGTCTCAAGGAGAGTTTGTGATGACCACGGTGCTATTAAGGAATTATCCAAAGATCGGTCATGTGAGTGTTGAGCTTATTGCAAGCATATTATGAAGAATAAGATTGTGTGATCATTCTTGTCTACCTTCAAGACATCATCCAAATGAAGAGAGTTGGAAAGATTCAAGGTTGATCAAGACTAAGTTAAGAGTGAATCAAGTTGATCAACTCACAAAGCGTAGAATATGTACCGAGAGGGATCAAGTGATCCCATGGTATGGTAAGCATTGTTCATTGCACTCTCTGTACTAACCCATGGTCTATGTGAGAGTTCTATGTGGGGTTAGGTACGTGTCCATGGGCTTGCGTCAAGAGGCAGATATCATACAACCCATGGAAAGGATGACATCAAGTGGTGATCGTCATCAAGATTGCCGTGTGCAAGTTCAAGTGGAGCATCACGAAGAGATCAAGTGCTTGAATCCCGCCATCCATTGTGGTGTCAATGGACTTGTGAAGATGTGCCTAAGAGTGGCTCACCCATAGTGGACTATGAGGGAGCAATCATCTAGTCTTCATCGAGCCAACGCAATCAAGAAAGGTGGTCCAACTTGAGGGAGTCAAGATCGTCTTCATCTAGCTCAAGTGGACCATGTGCAAGGCAAAGGTTTGCCCTTGATAGGTTTTCTATTTTACCGGTCTCGTGGTGGTAGTTGGGAGACCGAGTTATAGGATCGTTTGCCGTACTATCAAGGGGGGCTCTCAAGTTGGTAGCTTGATCGTATCGTTAGTAGAGAGCTCAAACCATTGCATCCTTGCATCATGTTTCTTGGTTCTTGTTTGGTTATCTTTGTGAGTCTTAGAGCTTACGGTCATCTTGGTGACAAGCTTGAGTTCATCGAAAACGGAGTTCGCATGCGTCTTCTATGATGTTTTCGGTGTTGGAGGTTTTACCGGTCTTATCCGATGATGGGTTCTCACCATTTTCTTATGGGACTTTTCTCATTTGCTTATTCTTGATATTTCTATCAAGATTGTGTTATCCCATGTCGTTATCTTTCCAACAAACTTGGTTTCGTTGAATTCGGAGTCCGTTTGCAAAAGTTGTGGTTGTTTTGGTAAAGGCTGCAACGGTACTACCGCGACTAGAGCGGATGTAATTTTTTACTACCGCTCCAGAGCAGTACTACCGCGGCTCCTGAGTGGTAGTACCGCTCCAGAGTAGTACTACCGTGGCTCCTAAGCGGTAGTACCGCTCCGGACCAAAATCTCGTGTTTTGCTCAACGGAAGTAGGCACAGAAGTATTTTTTTTAGTACCGCTCGCAAGCAGTAGTACCGCTAACATTTGCGGTAGTACCGTGAGGTCAAGCGATAGTACCGTGAGGACGAGCGGTAGTACCGCTCCGGCAGTTCTACTGGCCTTTTGCCTCCTCGCTGTTGTTTTTCAAAGGGGGTACTACCGCCCTAGCGGTAGTACCGCTCCTTGGAGCGGTAGTACCGCTCTGTGCGGGCTGTGAGCATAACGGTTGGATTTTTCCCCACCTATAAAAGGGGGTCTTCTTCCCCATTGAACCTTATCCTTTGAGCTCGTGTTCTTCCCCCATTATTGACCTTCTTCGAGCTTGCTATCTCTCGATCCCTCCAATGATTCTTGCTAGTTCTTGAGGGAAAAGAGAGAGGAGATCTAGATCCACGTTTACACCAATCACTTTCTCCTCTTAGTGAGGGGAACCCCTTGTATCTAGATCTTGGAGTTCTTCGTGTTCTTCTTTCGTTCTTCCTCTTATTTTCCTCCCTAGCATTAGTTACTTTGGTGGGATTTGGGAGAGAAGGACTTGGGCACTCCGTGTGCCCTTGCCATTGCATTTGGTGCATCGATTTGAGTTCTCCACGCGATACGTGGAAGTTACAAGTTGAGAAGCTTATTACTCTTGGGTGCTTGGTGCCCTTGAGCTTGTTCCTCTTGGGTGCTTGGGCGCCCTAGACGGTTGGTGGTGTTCGAAGCTCAATCATTGTGGTGTAAAACTCCGGGCAAGCGTCGGGGTCTCCAATTAGGTTGTGGAGATCGCCCCGAGCTATTTGACGGGTTCCAGTGACCACCCCAAGGGTTGCCAAAGTGTACGGGTCCGGTGACCGCCCTCAAGGTTCATCATTTGTACGTGTTCGGTGACCGCCCTCAAGGGTCCCTTAGTGGAATCACGGCATCTTGCATTGTGCGAGGGCGTGAGGAGATTACGGTGGCCCTAGTGGCTTGTTGGGGAGCATTGTGCCTCCACACCGCTCCAAACGGAGATTAGCATCCGCAAGGGTGTGAACTTCGAGATACATCGTCGTCTCCGCATGCCTCGGTTATCTCTTACCCGAGCCCCTTACTTATGCACTTTACTTTGTGATAGCCATATTGTTCTTTGTCATATATCTTGCTATCACATAGTTACTTATCTTGCTTAGCATAAGTTGTTGGTGCACATAGGTGAGCCTAGTTGTTTTAGGTTTTGTGCTTGACAAATTAACCACTAGGTTTATTCCGCATTTGTTCAAGCCTAAACCGTAATTATTTTAAAGCGCCTATTCACCCACCCTCTAGGCGACATCCTCGATCTTTCAACGGTTGATGTGCCAGTTCCTGGGTGGTTGGGATTGTGTTAACTTTTACTTTAGCACTTGACTTCAACATATTATTTGATCTAGTACAAGACTACAAGATGGTAGGTGACAGTTTAAAGTTTGCAATGTTGTAAGTAAAGGGAAGCAAGTTAATATAGTTGAAAATGAAGATGTATACTTAGAAATTGTGCACTTCTTCTGTGAAGGTGGTCGGATATAACCTCTTCTTTTGGTGATTCTAGCTGAGTTATGGTGTAATCCTTGCACAAGTCCTACATAATGAGATCTCAATTGCCAATGTAATTATTGAGTGCAAAGAAGTGAAGAGTGCAAATGTACTTACAAGGACTTTTCCTACCTTTGAGGACAAACTGAGCGTGGTTGGCCATGACTTGGGACTATTACCTGAATGAAACCATGAGGTTTAATTTGTTAACAAGCAAGTTTTTATTATGCCTATTTCCTTTGCATATCTTATACCTGATCAGTGTACCAACTCAAGACATCCTTCTTCCTTTTGGCTTCTCATGAATTTCCATCTTTCTCTCTTTTCTTGGTCTACCTAGAACCTTCACATACTTCAGTGTTACAAGTTTTAACCTAGTTCCCTGTTCCTGCAAGTCTTCCTCCACTTGGCATATACTCCTTTTGCTTACTGCATTGAGAACGCCCTTTTGATGGTCTATGATGAACACCCAATCATCCACACGCCCAATCTCAACATCTTTGAGAAACAACTGACACATTTCCTATTGGTTGTTTGCATCTCTCCCACGACATCCAATAACTCTCCATTCGTTGCACCTTAAAAAAACCTATCTAGCCCAATGAATTTTCTACAACTTGTCGTGAAACATCTCTTCAATGCATCAAAGCACATGTAAAGCCTCCGGAAAGTAGGCTTTTCTTCATCAGGTGCCAACTTAGCTACCACTATACTGCTAGGATTAATTTCGAGTAACACCTCTTGATAATAATAAAAAATGCTAGAATATTTCACCTTTGTTGCATAATACCATTTCCCATCACCATCTTGTTAGCTTTCTTGATCTGATAAGTGCCTACAAAGGCAAACGTTTCATCCTGCATATGTGCTTTGAAGCTCTCGATTTTCCATGTTATGTTTTTGGGCACACATGCTTATCTTATAGTGAATCCAATCACAAAGTACCCTCACTCTTAGTTTATCATCCTTAATGAATCTAACTAGTCTCATCTGTGAAATACTGTACGAAATCATGGTTGGGAAGAATTATTATTTGCAAGAGAACTTCATTCCTATTGAGAACCGTGACACTTTTGTATTGCCTTTGAACCCGGGACATGCTGACTTCTTCAATATCAGGTGCTTATCAATGTCTAGCTCATCAATGGAGTCCTCAAAGTCATTATCTTCGTTATCCTCACTGTCACCCCCAAAGGAATTGTGCTTTCTATAAACATAACATCAAACTAGAGATGCCATGCATTCATATTCTTCTTGTACTCTTTAAATTTTTTATATTCACCATATCTTTATCTTTCTTTGATTTTTATTTATTATGTGGAAGAAGTCCTCATCAAAACTGTGATATTCTTCATCAGATATGTGCACAACCTCGCCCTTGTCATGCTTCTTCCTACATGCATGCCCTCTTTGGAAATCCACCTAACTCCTTGTGAATGTTCTCTAGGTTCTCTAGGTTCTCTTCCCGGGACATGCTTAGTGCCATATTTCTATCATCTTGTGAATGTTCTCTAGGTTCAACTGTAAAAACACCTAACTCCTCATCAAAGTAACTACCAACATGAGCAATGTTATTTATAACAACAATATTTGATTAGAACATCAATGGTCTCTTTTTTTTGCGGGGTAAAGGGAGATTTCTATCACTCAAGGAGGCAAATCCGCCAGAACCAAGTTTACAATGTCACACATACCCAAACCCAGCCATACTGCAGTACGGGGGGTACTCCTACCGTAAGCAGCAAGAGCGTGGCTAACTTTATTTTGCGAGCGACTAATAGACGTGATAGAAATCTCCCTAGTCTCAGCATCCTTCATCCTCTTAATCTCCTCAACTAGCACGCGGTTCCTCGAGCGATCCCTTGTCGAAGCGTTCAACATGTTCACAGCCTCGACGCTATCCATCTCGATGAGAATGGGCAGATCCGTGCGGTGCAGGGCTAGCTCGAGCCCCTCCCTACACGCCGCCAACTCGGCTTCCAGGCCATTAACACATGAGCAGTTGTCCCTACAGGCAGTGAAGATGATGTCCCCTTGGTCTGTTCGCAAGACCATGCCCCTCCAGCTGCTCCTGTACTCGGTACATAGCTGCCATCCACGTTCAATTTTGTCCATCCAACTGGGGGTAGCGTCCACCGCAGCTCCACCTTCTGTTGTACGCGCTCTTGTGGCGCCAGATGACCAACCTGAACAACCATGTTTCCTTTCTCCATGATACCTTGGGGCCACTGATGAATGCACAACAAGGAATTGATTTATCCTTGCAGAAATCTGCGAGATGCTTCCGTTGGAGGTGGGGGCTTGCCATGAGTAATTTCATTCCGCACATGCCACACGCCACATGACCATGAGGACTATCATATGTGTAGTGTCAGGTAGAGGCTCCAGTAGTGAGAATAACCATTCTGGACTTGTATGTATGATATTCTCCACCTTGGGAATGCGCCAATCTCGCGCCATAGCATGCCACAACTCTTTCGCCAGGGGGCACCTACACATTGCATGGAAGCCATCCTCTCGTTCCACACCACAAAGAGGACACACGTCAGAAAGCTCGAGGTGACGAGAGAATTTATTTGCCCAGGTAGCGAGTGAGTTGGAAACCAGCCTCCATGCGAAGACGCGTACCTTTGGGGGAGCAGGGCACCCTCATATGGTCTTCCAGATGGCGCGACGACCATCCGGTGCCCTGCTCGTTGCAGTCGCCAGTGGATGCTCGCGCTCGTCCATGGCGAGCCGATATGCGGAGCGAACGGTGAAGATACCGTTCTTCTCTGGAGCCCATGCAATGACGTCGTCGGTGATGCGAGGAGACGTGCGAATGTTGATGATGGTCGCAACGTCTGCCGGAAGGAAATACCGCTGTAGCACATCTGTACGCCAGGCGCCGGACACGTCCAGGAGCTCCGAGACCCGGCGAAGACGGCAAGTCCCCTGCCGCGTGATCGGCTGGGCCGTCGGTACCGTTGGGAGCCAACAGTCGCGCCAAATGCGTATGTTCCGGCCATCTCCGACTCGCCAGACAATCCCCTTTTTGAGGAGCTCAAGACCCTACTGGATGGCCTGCCATGTGGGGGATGCGTTACCAGAGAAAACAGTGTCCTCCAGTCGACCGTCCGGATAATATCGGGCTTTGAGGACCTGCGCACATAAGCTGTTAGGATTAGCTAGAAGTCGCCACGCCTGCCGTGCCAAGAGGGCTTGGTTAAAGATACGGAAGTCTTTGAAACCCAAACCGCCCTTCATTTTATGAGCCAGAATATTCGGCCAAGCTGTCCAATGCGTTTTCCTCTTGCCCTCATATGAACCCCACCAGAAGTTCCGCACCATCCTATTGAGATCGTCGCACACTGACATCGGAAGTTTAAAAACCCCCATAATATATGTTGGTATTGCCTGTGCTATAGCTTTGATGATAGTCTCCTTTCCAGCAAGTGACAACGTGTCTCCCCAAGCAATGATCCTCTTCAGAAGCCTCGACTGCAAATTCTGAAATTTTCCCCTAGACATACGTCCGCCCGGAGTAGGCAGACCCAAATATTTTTCCTCAAAAGTAACAAGGTTAATCTGTAGCACTGAACGAATCTTCTCCTGATTGTTTTCTCTACAAGACGTGCCAAATAGTGCACTGCACTTGGCCGGGTTAATGCACTGACCCGTTGCCTTCTCATACGTATTCACTAACTCATGCACCTTTCTAGCTTGTTCCTCCTCTGCTTTGAAAAACAAAAGAGTGTCATCTGCAAACAGTAAATGTGAGACACCTGGTGCACGCCTGCACACCTTTAGGGGAGTAAAATCGCCTCTGTCCTCTCCATTTTTCAACAGCACAGAGAGCCCATCAGCCACGAGAAGGAACAAAAACGGGGAGAGAAGATCACCTTGCCGAAGCCCACGCATCGGTGCAAACGAATCCAAGAGGGTCCCATTAAATTTAACTGTGTATCTTACCGAGGTGACGCAAGTCATAATCCAGTCCACCCACCGGCAAGCGAAACCCATCTTTTGCATCGTTCGCTTCAAGAAGGTCCAGTCTACCCTGTCATAAGCTTTGGATAGATCCAACTTGTAGGCACAAAAGCTTTTCTCTGGGCCCTTTTCCTGCTGAATATGATGTATCCATTCAAAAGCAACTAGAGTATTATCAGTAATCATCCGTCCAGGAACAAAAGCACTCTGAGAAGGTGAAATAATATCGTCCAATAAGGGCCTCAACCGATTGACCAAGCACTTAGCAACTACCTTGTAAATGACATTGCACAAACTGATAGGCCTGAACTCCGTGAGTTTTTCTGGATTGTCTACCTTGGGGATGAGGACAATGGAGGTGTCGTTCACCCCGTTCGGCATCACTCCTGTCCGAAAAAATTCCTTGACACCACTGATTACCTGCTCTCTCATGACCGCCCAATTTCTCTGGAAAAAGCGAGCTGGAAAACCATCTGGGCCGGGGGCCTTAAGGGGGCCTATCTGGAACAAAGCATCTTCTATTTCCTTTCAGTGAGCTCTGCACACAGCCGAGCATTCATGTCATTTGTGACTCGCGTATTAATCAAATCAATAACCGGATCAGCACATAATGATGTATCAGCGGTGAACAGTGAGGCAAAATAAGAAGTCGCCATGGCAGCCATGGACGCATGGTCCTTGTGTGTCATGCCAGCATCATCCACTAGAGCCTTAATACGATTTTTCCGCGCCCTCCATACCGCCTTCCGATGAAAGAACTGTGTGTTTCGGTCTCCTTCACGCAGCCACGCAATGCGAGACCTCTGCATCCACAACATTTCTTCACGGTACAGTAGTTCATTCAGCCTATTGTTGGCCTCCCTTATCTCTTTACGGTCTGCATTCATAGACATTAGCTCCTCAAGGCGAGAACGAGATTTATTAATTTCTTTAATCACGTTACCAAATTTTTTGCGGCTCCAGTCCTGAAACTTCTTCATCAAATTATTTAGGCCATCCGCAATGTCGCCCAAATGAAGCATGGAGCCCAGCTCCGTCCATGTGTTCATGATGACCTCTGGGAGAGACGGATCTCTCTCCCACGTCACCTCGTATACTGACGGACATCAACCAACAAATGCTATCATTCAACAACAATCTAACACCATCGCTGAAGACATTCCCATGCTACAACACCGTACAATTTTACATCTTGTTCCCCAAGCCAATCATCCTTTGCATGACCTTTAATCTTAGGAAGGGAACCCAAGTCTCGGTCTACTTCTGAAACCGCCGCAAATCCACCAACATTAAGCAAGCGACCACCTTCCTACACAAACTTAACTTTAAGTGAAAACGAATTGCAAGGCACTATTTTCGGTCCAAGCTTGTATCCTAGTACCACAAAAAGTACTTAGGACATGGAACCGTACCTGGATCTTGAGCTAAACGCGATGATGATGATGATAGAGACAAAGTCAAACCTTTAAATCACCGCCATGTCTGTAGTACTATGGTTTGTTGACCTTGGTTGCCCTCGGCCGCCACCACCGCCGGCTCCAAGAAAGCAATGCCGTGCATACTGAGCCTAGCCACGCCACCACCGCGAAGTTGAAGCCACTCGGCTACCGCTCGTAGAGCTAGTGTTGTTAGGGTTTGGGATGGAATGCGGAAATTTCAGCCCACACCGTTTTGGTCGGGTGCGGGCGCGCGTATATACCATTTTGGCTGGGCGCATAGCATTATGTGAAATGTGTATGTGTTGATGAAACCGGTTTGACTATGCCGCGATAAGATCTAAACCCTGTTTTAGGAGTTATTAAAGGACGGAGATTTTTCATTGAAAAAAATGAGAGACGAAAGTCGCATCTCTTGGAAAGAATTGAAAGGAAAGATAATAAATACGAGCTGCGCTGTACTGGTAATTAAGCACTTCTGCCATTTTGTTTTGGTTTTGGTTTCTTTCTATTTTCTCTTGCATTAATACAATACTATCCGAATCCGACATGTGTTTCTTTCCTCTTTGCGTAAGGGAACGCGCTTCGAGTCCAATTCACTTCCCCACCTCGCGAGTCCATAAAAGGCGAGGGGGAGAGCCAACATGTTCACTTCAATCCCCACCTTGCGCTGTCCGCCAGAACCCCGATCACGGTCCACGACGGTGCTGAGCGATCGATGGAGAGCGACGGCGAGGTCGAAGTGCCGCTCAAGATCGACGGGGACGTAGAGGCCGGGGCGCGCACCGTTTGGGGGCCGCCGGTTCGCCGGGTGCTGTACGCACCTGAAGGGCGGTTCCTTGGGCCGCGACGGCGGATCGCCTACGCGGGGAACACGGTCGGCCTCCTGAGCGTCGCCGCCGTGGTGCCGCCGCCGGGTGATCTACCGGCCGCTGATAGCCAAGGACAAGGAGGAGGTAAGCAGATCTTGGTGCTCTACCGCTACACCCATTTCTCGGCGGTCCCCGACGGCGTGGAGGTCTGCGGGAGCACGAAGCTGCACTATCTCCGGTTCGCCGTCCCGGCCGCCGCGTCGCCGGCGGGCTCGCTGCGGTGGGCCTGGTCGTCCCTGGCGCCGCTGATATACCCCTCTTGCCAGAGCAGCGAGCTCCAGGCCCTTTGGCCCAGGATGATCTCGAGCGATGGTAGCAATGGCATCCCGCTGAAGGCCACGCGTGTCAAGTTGATCGCTGACGTCGGCATCCTCCGGCGTGAGGACTACACGCAGAAACGCATGAGCGACGTGTCCACCGCGCTGCAGGACATGGTAGAGGAGCCATGGCCCGGGTACCATGTCGGCATGGAGTTGCGCCTGCCGGAGCCCGTGCACGTGCCTTGCGCTTGCGCGGACGAAGCAGAGGCCGCCGACGGCGAGGACACGGACTGCGAGCGGCCGGCAAAGCGAGGGAAGTTCGTCGAAGAAAGCTGCCCCATCTGCTTCGAGCTGCTCAAGAGCGACGTCGCCGTGTGGTCCGGGTGCCTCCTGCCCCACGTCTTCCATGGCGAATGCCTCGTGCTCGCCCTCAAGGAGAGCGAGATGTGCCCTCTCTGCAGGCGCAGGCTGTCGGCTCCGGATGAACAAGTCTAGGCCAAAGTCAGGAGCATTCTTTATCAGATTTGTTATTAGTTTTGTTTGAAGGACTGGATTCTTCAGATTCATGGATTATATATGCCGGCCGGTTCTGTTCTGTTTTAAAAGGATTGCATTGTTTAGATTCATGAATTATTGTGACTGTTCTTGGATTGTATTTGGATTTTGGATCGAATATATTACTTGTAAAAAATTCCTGGCTTTAATCAATGGAGAAATGCATGTTTTGAGATATGCAGTTGTGCATCGATTTTTTTTTAAATTTTTTGGTGATGATGCAAAGAGCATTGCAGTTTTATCTTTTACGCTCAAGTATAAGAAGTAGCTAAGGATGAATAAACGGTAGCTAGTTCAGCTAGCGGTCGAGCATCGTGTTCAAAGCCTGTCGTGTCATCTTAGTTTGCAACATTACATACACACTGATACACACAATGCACAACAGTGGGTACATTTGCAGCCCTGGCAACATACTAACGAAGAATGTAAACATATACTCCTACAACCCTGTTAATCTAAGGCACGTTTGATTGACATCTCCAAAAATGTCTGCATTGCATACTTGTCCCACCTGAAGCCTGGCTGAGCGTAAACAGGAAAAACCAACATCTACACTTAGTTTGGTTGCCTGCATCGAGACTGCCTGCAATAGGGGATCGGTTTTCACACGGTGTTTGATGTCCTGCATTGGCTCGGCACATGCAACTACACGATGTTTGGTTGTATACATGGGATATTATTAAGAGCTAACATCTACACATAATACACAGTTACTCGGACTCGTTCGGCACGCTCGCGTCGGACTTGTTCGCCGCGGCCACCGTCGGACGCGCTCCGCCTCCACTCATTGCTCGACTACTGGGACGTCAAGAAGCTCAAGGCCCTCCCCGTCGGCCCCGAGATGGGCTCGGCCACACCGCCGCCGAGGTTGGCCGTTAAGAGCAGCCACTCGCCGTCTGGACCGAAGCACATGTGGTTGATCCGCTCCTTGTCCGCCTCCGTGCTCCCCGGCGGCCCGACCACGTGTACTCGTCGCAGCCCTCTACCGTCCGGCCGCACCAAGTCGATGTTGAAAACGGCGGTGTTGTCCGCTTTGTGCCAGTTGGAGGAGAGTGCGATCAACTTCCCGTCCGGCGACCAGCTCGGCATCGTGTCGATCCACTGGCCTTCCGTGACCCTCCATACCATCTCTTCCCCGGGCGCTGCGTCGACGAAGTAGAGGTTCTTGTCGCCTGCCCGGCCCAACCAGAGCACTACCCATCCCCCGCACGGCGGCACCGCTGGGAACGCGTCGTTGCTGGCTTCCGACCGAGTCAGCTTCTTCACGGACACGTCGAGGTCGTCGCTACCATCGGTGAGATCGCTCGGGTCGAACTCGATGCGCGTCACTCGAACCGTCGCTTTCGGCTGCTTGGCGAGGCACCCATCGCGAGTACGTGCTGCCTTGCGCGGGCAGGAGACAGATCGGCAACGAGCACTCCTCAGCAAGCTCGATCTCCTCTGGTACGCCGGCATGTTGCGTCTCCGCGTCTCTCTGCGCCACCAACCAAGTACCTGCTGCCGCACCGCGGCGGCGGCCTATTGCGCCTCCGCGTCTAGCCGCGCATGGGATCCCTCATGTTCCTCAACGACGTGGAGCTCTTCTGAGCGCCTAAAATAGGTACAAACAAGAACACAAAATTAATCATCTACGGTCGATGAAATTACAATCGATCGTCTGAAAGAAACCATAAGATCGATGGGCATCTGTTTTATGTAGAGCTTATCTCGAATCGAAGCTTCGTTGTGTAGATCTGAAGGGAGGAAGAAGAAGGAGACTAGAGAGGAGGTTACTGGAGGTAGGAGAAGATATCACGTGCAGGCATACATTAGCTTGCATCCCTCCTGTATCCTCTCGTGCAACGGGGCCCACTCTTGGCGCTCGATATGGCTTGTCTCAGCCTGGCTCACAAAAAACAGCCATTCGGCCGTTCCCAGCGGACCTGGCTGAGAGGTGCTTTAAGGTTCGTGCTATGCGGGTCAAATAGTGAACACAAGCTACCAAACAGGCCATTTTCATTCTGCTTGGGCCTGCTTGGGCCTAATGCAGGCAGCCAAACGCGTCCCTATTACATGTGCCGTCAATCTGTACGATCAGCCAATCCTACAAGACGCAAGTCAAGGATCTAGTAGTGATCTAGCAGACATTTCTCTCGCTACTGCTAAACATCTATCTATAAGGTATTTCCTAGTAGTGATCTAGCCTAATGAATTTTCTACAACTTGCCGTGAAATATCTCCTGAATGCCTCGAAGCACATGTAAACCCCCCCCCCCCCCCAACGAGTATGTGCTGCCTTGCGCGGGCAGGAGACAGATCGGCAACGAGCACTCCTCAGCAAGCTCGATCTCCTCTGGTACGCCGGCATGTTGCGCCTCCGCGTCTCTCCGCGCCACCAACCAAGTACCTGCTGCCGCACCGCGGCGGCGGCCTATTGCGCCTCCGCGTCTAGCCGCGCACGGGATCCCTCATGTTCCTCAACGACGTGGAGCTCTTCTGAGCGCCTAAAATAGGTACAAACATGAACACAAAATTAATCATCTACGGTCGATGAAATTACAATCGATCGTCTGAAAGAAACCATAAGATCGATGTGCATCTTTTTTATGTAGAGCTTATCTCGAATCAAAGCTTCGTTGTGTAGATCTGAAGGGAGGAAGAAGAAGGGGACTAGAGAGGAGGTTACTGGAGGTAGGAGAAGATATCACGTGCAGGCATACATTAGCTTGCATCCCTCCTGTATCCTCTCGTGCAACGGGCCCCACTCTTGGCGCTCGATATGGCTTGTCTCAGCCTGGCTCACAAAAAACAGCCATTCGGCCGTTCCCAGCGGGCCTGGCTGAGTGGTGCTTTGAGGGTCGTGCTATGCGGGTCAAATAGTGAACACAGGCTACCAAACAGGCCATTTTCATTCTGCTTGGGCCTGCTTGGGCCTAATGCAGGCAGCCAAACGCGTCCCTATTACATGTGCCGTCAATCTGTACGATCAGCCAATCCTACAAGACGCAAGTCAAGGATCTAGTAGTGATCTAGCAGACATTTCCCTCGCTACTGCTAAACATCTATCTATAAGGTATTTCCTAGTAGTGATCTAGCCTAATGAATTTTCTACAGCTTGCCGTGAAATATCTCCTCAATGCCTCGAAGCACATGTAACCCCCCCCCCCCCCCCCCCAAAAAAAGTACGCCGGTACACATAGGCTGGCAGATCTTTTTAAAAGATTCATCGCCTCGCGAGCCGTCTGATATGACAAAATAAATCGGCTGAATGTCTTTCTCTTCTTTGCAACAATGATCTTGTTGCAGAAACACTTGTAACAGAGATTGTGTTGTGGAATTTTTTTGCAGCATAGGTTGTGTTGCGGGAATATATTTTTGCAACATAGGTTGTGTTGCAGGTTTTTTTTTTGTCTTCACTTTTTTGCAAGAAAGGTATTGTTGCAGAAAAACTTTGCAACTGAGGTGTTGTTGCAGATTATTATTTTTCCTTGTCTTCACCTCTATATGGTGTTACGGAGAAAGTTTTGCAACATGACTATTGTTTCTGCAATAGGCTCGATGTTGCAAAACAAAACACCACCGTTGTTCGCCACGATCACGTTGGATGGTGGTGAGGGAGGAGCGGCCTCGCCCGCCTCCGCCATCGCGCCGCGGCCGGAGAGCCCCAAATCTCCGTCCAGGTCGCCTCACCGCCATCCTCCTCTCCCGCAAGGTGGATGCCATTAATTGCCATGGAGGCACTTGCGTACAGAGGAGAAGAGATGTCTAGTAGGCCACGTGTCTATCAAGGGAGGCGGCGGACGCCCGTGCTAGATCTGCCGGTTGAGCGATAGACTTTTCCTTAATTTTGAGCAACACCTCTTTGATAATAAAAAATCCTAAAATATTTCACCTTTGTTGAATCATAGTATTTTTCCATCACCATCTTCTTAGCTTTCTTGATATATATAATAAGTGCCTAAAAATGCAAACTTTTCTTAATCATGCACATGTGCTTTGAAGTTCTCAATTTTCCATGTGAGGTTGGAGATTACCAACTTCTCATACAATGCAGCAATCCTATTGTAAGTGACCAACTTGTTATGTTTTTTGGACACACATGCTTATCATTGAACGTTCTAATATGCCAACTATCATATCTTGTGGTACGTACAAGAACATAACCATGGATAATGAATCCAACCGCAAACTACCTTCACTCTCACTTTATCATTCTTGATGCAACTAAGTAGTCTCTTCTTCGAAATACCATACGCAATCATGGCTCGGAAGAATCGTTGTTTGCAAGAAACTTCATTTCTACTGAGAACTATGGCACTTTTGTATTGATTTTGAACCTGGGACATGCCAACTTCTTTAATATCAGGTGCCCTTCAATGTCTAGCTCATCAATGGAGTCCTCAATTCACTATCTTCAGAATCGTCACTATCACCCCCCCCCCCCCCCCCCCACACACACCAAAAAAACAATGTGCTTTCTATAAATATAATATCAAATTGGAGTCGTCCTGTATTCATCTTCGTCTTGTACTAATTGATTTTTTTTAATATTCACCATATCGTTGTCTTTCTCTGATTTCTCTTTATTACGTGGAAGAAAGTCCTTATCAAAACCGTTATATTCTTCATCAGATATGCACGCAAACTTGCCCTTGTCTTCATGCTTCTTCCTGCACGCCCTCTTTGGAACTCCAAATAATGCGCTTAGTGCCATATTAATATCATCTTTTAACATATTCTCTAGGTTCAACTGTAAGTACACCAAACTCCTCTTCAAAGTAACTACCAATAGGAGCAGTCATTTACAACAACAGTATTAGATAGAACATCAATGATCTCAACATACACGACGATAACACATGCCTCAACAATACTGACAGGCATTAGCTGACAAATGCTATCATTCAACAACAATCTAACACCATCACTGAAGACATTCCCGGGCTACAACACAACACAATTTAACATCTTCTTGCCCAAGCCAATGATCCTTTAGGTGACCTTTAATCTCAGGAAAGTCTCGGTCTACTTCCGGAACCGCTGCAGATCCACCAACATTAAGCAAGCGACCACCTTCCTACACAAACTTCTTTGTGAAATGAAAGCGAATTGCAACGCACCGTTTTGGGTCCAACCTTGTATCCTAATACCACAAAAAGTTCTTAGGACACGGAAGCGTACCAAGATCTTGAGGTAAACACAATGGTGATGATAGAGACAAAGTCAAACCTTTAAATCACTGTCACGTGTGTAGTGATGGTTTGGTGACATAGGCTACTCTCTGCCGCCACCACTGTCAGCTCCAAGAAACCAGTGATGCATATACTGAGTCTAGCCGCGCCGCTACCGCGAAGTTGAAGCCACTCGGGTACCGCTCGTAGAGCTTGTGTTAGCGTTCGGGAGGGAGTGTGGAAACATCAATGCGCACCGCTTTGGTCGGGCGCGGGCGTGTGCATATACCATTTTGGCTGAGGCGCATAGTATCACGTGAAATGCAACGCGTACGTGTCAAAGAAACCGGTTTGACCATGCCATATACTTCCTCCGTTTCTAAATATTTGTCTTTCTAGAGATGTCAACAAGTGACTAAATACGGAGCAAAATGAGTGAATCTACAATTTAAAATATGTCTATATACATCCGTATGTGGTAGTTCATTTAAAATGTCTAGAAAGATAAATATTTAGAAACGGAGGAAGTATGATCTAAACTCGGCATTAGGAGTTGAAGATTTCACTGAAAAAGAATTGAAAGACGAAGCCACATCTCTTGAAAAGAAGACGGACGACCAAAAAATAGGAAAGAAGGAAAGGGTAATAAATACGAGTTATGCGCTGTACTGGTAATTAAGTATTTCTACCTGTCACACTAGCCATTTTGTTTTGGTTTTGGTTTCTTTCTATTTTCTCTTGCATTAATACTATCCAAACCCGACATTGGTATTTTCATCTTTGCGTAAGGAACGCGCTTTGAGTCTAATTCACTTCCCGCTTTTTTGAATTGACGAGAGTCCATAAAAAGGCGAGGAGAGCATCTTGCACCGTCCGCCAGAAACTCCACCTGCAAGATCACGCCGCTGTCTATCGGCCGAGAAACCCGATCATGGTCCACGACGGTGCTGACTGATCGATGGAGGTCGACGTGCCGCTCAAGATCGACGGGGACGTAGCGGCCGGGGCGCGCGCCGTTTGGGGGCCGCCGGTTGACCGGGTGCTGTATGCACCCGAAGGGCGGTTCCTTGGGCCGGGACGGCGAACCGCCTACGCGGGGAACACGGTCGGCCTCCTGAGCGTCGCCGCCGTGGTGCCGCCGCCTGATGATCCACCGGCCGCTGATGGCCAAGGACAAGGAGGAGGTAAGCAGATCTTGGTGCTCTACCGCTACACCCATTTCTCGGCGGTCCACGACGGCGTGGAGGTCTGCGGCAGCACGAAGCTGCACTATCTCCGCTTCGCCGTCCCGGCCGCCGCGTCGCCAGCGTGCTCGCTGCGGTGGGCCTGGTCGTCCCTGGCGCCGCTGATATACCCCTCCTGCCAGAGCAACGAGCTCCAGGCCCTTTGGCCCAGGTTGCTCTCCAGCGACGGTAGCAATGGCGTCCCGCTGAAGGCCACGCGTGTCAAGGTGATCGCTGACGTCGGCATCCTCCGGCGTGAGGACTACACGCAGGAACGGATGCGCGACGTGTCCACCGCGCTGCAGGACATGGTAGAGGAGCCATGGCCCGGGTACCATATCGGCATGGAGTTGCGCCTGCCGGAGCACGTGCATTGCGCTTGCGCGGACGAAGCTGAGGCCGCCGACGGCGAGGACACGGACTGCGAGCGGCCGGCAAAGCGAGGGAAGTTCGTCGAAGAAAGCTGCCCCATCTGCTTCGAGCTGCTCAAGAGCGACGTCGCCGTGTGGCCCGGGTGCCTCCTGCCCCACGTCTTCCATGGCGAGTGCCTCGTGCTCGCCCTCCAGGCGAGCGAGATGTGCCCTCTCTGCAGGCGCAGGCTGTCGGCTCCGGATGAACAGGTTTAGGGAAGAACGTGCCTTCGTCCTGCTCCTGCATGCAACCTGAAGCCAGGAGCATTCTTTATCAGATTTATTACTTATTTTTGTTTGAAGGGCTGCATTCTTCAGATTCATAGATTATACTATATGCCGGCCGGTTCTGATTTAAAACAATTGTTTAGATTCATGAATTATTATGCCTGCTCTGGATTGTATTTGGAATTTTGGATCGAAGATATTACTTGTAAGAAATTCCTGTCTCTAATCAATGGAGAAATGCATGTTGACATATGCAGAAATGCAGTTTTAAGTTTTACACTCAAGTATAAGAAGTGGGTCTGGATGAATAAACGCCAGCTAGTTCAGCGGGCGAGCATCATGTTAAAAGCCTGTCAGTCTCACCTTAGTTTGCAACATTACTCCCTCCGTTTCTTTTTAGTCTGCATATATAAGGTTTGGTCAAAGTCAAGCTTTGCATAGTTTGACTAACTTTATATTAAAAATATCAACATTCACGATATGAAATCAACATTTTCAGATGCACCATGAAATGTATTTTCATATTATATAGTTTAAGTATTGTAGATGTTCATATTTTTTAATATGAATTTGGTCAAACTTTGTGTAGTTTGACTTTGACCAAAACTTATACGCGGAGTAAAAAGAAACGGAGGGAGTACATACACTGATACACACAATGCACAACCGTCGGTATATTTGCAGCCCTGGAAACATACAAAGTAAGAATGTACACATATACAGCCCCGTTAATCTATTACATGTGCCGTAATCTGTATCAGCCAATCGCTACAAGACGCAAGTCGAGGTCTCACACCTAACCTCCAGAACTCGTTGAAGAAATATCACTCGATATCCATGACTTCAGCCTCGATGTCTACGACCTTTAAGTTGATTCGGAAAGGTGCGATAGCACCCGGGAGTCCAGGCACCCCCTTATCTGTCCGTTCACTGGTTTTAAGATTTGTGCCGTGGCCTAGCGAGCAGCAGGCCTTTACCAGTGTCAGGAAAGATTCATGCACTTTGCAGAGTATGTGAACAGTGATCCATGCAGCCGTGTGGGACCGATTCCTTTTCTCTCGTGTGATCCATGTTGTAGCCAATGTGCCCATCTTCCAAGCAAAACCTTAATGTCAATCGAAGGTGGTCCGTGGTGAAGAAGAACAATGTGCTTGAAGCCTCGAAACCCAAATCATTGACATGACCTATGTTGGGTGCATCTCATCTTATGCAGAATGATACAACCTAACTTCATTCACGGATGATATATGGCCCACTTATATCAGGCTTAGCAATCATTCTAAACATGTGACCTGCCGTAAAAATACTTGCCATGAACGTATGCCATTTATATCCGATTTTCATTGTTTTCCCAACCTCATCTACAAGTTCTAGTGTATGACATTTGGTATCATCTTGCCATGAACTTGTATTACTCATGTTAACCGATCTCCAAAGAAGGTTAGTGATAGTTTGGCAAATTTTGCTATAATGGAAGGTAGAACCATGACTTGGATTGGGTTTGGCCCTCCAATTGCAGTCGAGCTAGAACTCACTGATTGTAATAACTTCCTGGTTGAGTAATACAAGTTTTTCACTCGCAAAAAAATAAAATCATGCCAGTGTCACCCTGCTTTGCAACATTACATACACTGATACACATAATGCACAACGGTGGGTATACTTGCAGCCCTTACAACATACTAAGTACTAAGAATGTAAATATATACAACCTTGTTAATATCTAAGCTCCAAATTCGCTTGAAGAAGTATCACTCGATGTCCATGACTTCAGCCTTGATGAATGTAAGGCGATTTTCCTCCATACAACTTTAACAATATGATTATTAATTAGTTAATTATGGCCCATCTTCCAAGGAAAATATCAATTTCAATCGAAGATGGTCCATGGTGAAGACGAACAATGTACTTTTAGCCTCGAAACCTAAATCATCCACATGGCCTTTGTTGGGTGCATCCCATCATATGCAAAATGATACAACGACCTAACTTCATTCATGAATGATATATATGGCCTATATTAGGCCTAGCAATCATTCTAAACAAGTGACATGCCATGTACTGCCATGAACATACGTCATTTATATCTGATTTTTCAATGTTCTCCCAACCTCATCTAGAAGTTCTAGTGTATGACATATGGTATCACCTCGGTTAGTTTAAATTTCGTAAGGATTAGATATTAAATGGGCAAATTAAATCCATATTGTAGAAAGACTAGCATCCATGGTTTCTTAGAGCATCTCCAGCCGTTGGCCCCCCCAGGAGGCATAAAAATCGCCTCCTGGGGGCGAGCCGGCGGCAAACTCGGCTCTGGGGACGGTTGGGCACCCAACTGTCGCCCCCAGGCGCCGATTTCGGCCAATTATTCGGCCCAATTTTGTCCAAAAACGGCCCGATATCTGTGTGAATCGGCCCATATTCGGCGTGTTTCGGCGTGAATTCTCCCATAAATAATTCAACAAATAGAAATCAATTAGTTCATCACATAGTTCGGCGTGTTTCAGCATGTTTTTGCCTCCATAGTTCATCACAGAAAATCAATATAAATCAAATAGTTCAATGCAAATTATATAGTTCGACAAATAAAAACTCATATTTCATTACACGTCATTCCCGGCGTCGCCCTTGAGCCTCCATAGGTGCTCCACCAGATCGTGTTGCAGTTCTTGATGCACCTGTGGGTCTCGGATCTCCTGACGCATATTGAGGTAGTCAGTCCAGGTTGCCGGTAGTTGGTGATCAACTTGGGCAAGAGGACCCGGCATATGGTTCTGTGTCAAACACTGGCTCTTCCTGCTCGCTCTCAATGATCATGTTGTGCAAGATGACACAGCAAGTCATGATCTCCCACATTTGATCTTTCGACCAGGTCTGAGCAGGGAACCAGACAACAGCAAATTGAGATTGGAGCACACCAAATGCCCGCTCGACATCCTTCCTGCAAGCCTCCCGAACCTTCGCAAAGAAGGCGTTCTTGTCTCCTGGCACAGGGTTTGAGATAGTCTTCACAAATGTCGACCATCTCGGATAGAAGCCATCAACTAGGTAGTACCCCTTGTTGTAGTGTCGCCCATTGAACTCGAAGTTCACCAGAGGAGAATGAT
Source organism: Triticum aestivum (assembly GCF_018294505.1). Lineage (NCBI taxonomy): Eukaryota > Viridiplantae > Streptophyta > Magnoliopsida > Poales > Poaceae > Triticum > Triticum aestivum. Next base: position 568,251,828 of record NC_057795.1, read on the forward strand.
CTTCAACAAGCTTGGCAAAGGCAGGGGAGCACTGCAGGACGTTGATGTCATAGTGAGTACCTGGCATCCCAAAGAAAGAGTACTAAATCCAGAGGTCTTGTGTGGCCACAGCCTCAAGTACCACACTGCAACCGCCTTTGGCTCCTTTTGTACAATCCCTGCCAAGCAAATAGGCAGTTCTTCCATTTCCAATGCATGCAGTCAATGTTTCCAAGCATCCCAGGAAATCCTCTTGCTGCATTCTATGCTAGGATCTGAGCAGTGTCTTTCGCATTGGGTGTTCACAAGTATTGTGATCCAAACACTGCCACCACTGTGATAACCCGCAAGTATACGAGATAGTTGTAGCCTCTTTCGATAAGTAAGAGTGTCGAACCCAACGAGGAGCTAAAGGTAGAACAAATACTCTCTCAAGTCCTGTCGGCCACAGATACGACTCTACGCACGCTTGACGTTCGCTTTACCTAGAACAAGTATGAAACTAGAGGTACTTTGTAGGTGTTGTTGGATAGTTTTGCAAGAAAGTAAAGAACGTGTAAATGGAAAGTAGGGGCTGTTTAGATAAAGATGCAATAAAGTAAGTATAGAGAGTGTGGAAAAGTTGTGGTAGGAGTTGTGGAATTGTCCCTAAGCAATTGACTACGTTACTAGACCGATAGCAAGTTTTATGTGGGAGAGGCCACTGCTAGCATGTCATCCCTGACTTGGAATTCTATGCTCTTATGATTGGAACTATTAGCAAGCGGTCTGCAACTACTAACGTTCATTAAGGTAAAACTCAACCATAGCATTAAGATATATTGGTCCCCCTTCAATCCCGTATGCATCAATTTCTATGCTAGGTTGAAGCTTCTGTCACTCTAGCCCTCCAATACATAGTCCTATCAACATACAACTAACCCTAAGGTGTGATCCACGCGCGCGCTCATATGATGGGCACCAAAGGACAACAACATAACCACAAGCAAATTAAATCAATCATAGCAATTCATCAACCACCAATAGGACAACGAAAATCTACTCAGACATCATAGGATGGCAACACATCATTGGATAATAATATGAAGCATAAAGCACCATGTTCAAGTAGAGGGTACAAAGGGTTGCGGGAGAGTGGACCGCTGTAGATAGAGGGGGGAAGGTGATGGAGATGTTGGTGAAGATGACGATGGTGTTGGTGAAGATCGCGGTGATGATGATGGCCCCCGACGGCGTTCCGGCGCACCGGAAGCAAGGGGGAGAGAGCCCCCCTTCTTCTTCTTCTTCCTTGACCTCCTCCCTAGATGGGAGAAGGGTTTCCCCTCTGGTCCTTGGCTCCCATAGCGTGGGAGGGGCGAGAGCCCCTCCGAGATTGGATCTATCTCTCTGTTTCTGCGTTCTTGAATTCTGCCCTGGCACCGTTTCCTTTATATCTGGAGATCCGTAACTCTGATTGGATTGAAGCCTTTGCCTAGATCATTTTCCAAAAATTAGCTTTCTTGCGGCCAAAGAAGGGCATCAACCGCCTTATGGGTGGCCCACGAGAGTGGGGGGCGCGCCCACCTGGAGTGGTGGCGTGGGCCACTCTCGTGGCCACCTCGGGCACCGTTTCACGTTGATTCTTCCTCCCAAAATCACAAATATTTCAAAATAATTCTCCGTCCGTTTTTATCCCGTTTGGACTCCGTTTGATATTGGGTTTCTGCGAAACATAAAACATGCAAGAGACAGGAACTGGCACTGGGCACTGAATCAATATGTTAGTCCCCAAAAATAGTATAAAAAGTTGCCAAAAGTATATGAAAGTTGAATAATATTGGCATGGAACAATCAAAAATTATAGATACGACAGAGACGTATCAGCGTCCCCAAGCTTAATTCCTGCTCGTCCTCGAGTAAGTAAATGATAAAAAAGATAATTTTTTATGTGGAATGCTACCTAGCATAATCTTGATCATATGTCTAATCATGGCATGAATATTAAGGCACGAGTGTTTCAAAGCAATAGTCTATCATTTGACATAAAAACAATAATACTTCAAGCATACCAACCAAGCAATTATGTCTTATCGAAATAACATAGCCAAAGAAAGCTCATCCCTACATAATCATATAGTCTGGCTATGCTCCATATTCATTACACAAAATACTCCCATCATGCACAACCCCGATGACGAGCCGAGCCATTGGTTCATACTTTTTAACGCGCTTCAGCTTTTTCAACTCTTACGCAATACATGAGCGCAAGCCATGGACATAGCACTATGGTGGTATTTGGTGGTGGTTGTGAGGACAAAAAGGGAGAAGAAAGTCTCACATCAACTAGGCGTATCAATGGGCTATGGAGATGTCCATCAATAGATATCAATGTGAGTGAGTAGGGATTGCCATGCAACGGATGCACTAAGAGCTATAAGTGTATGAAAGCTCAAACTGGAAACTAAGTGGGTGTGCATCCAACTTGCTTGCTCATGAAGACCTCGGGCGTTTGAGGAAGCCCATCATTGGAATATACAAGCCAAGTTCTATAATGAAAATTCCCACTAGTATATGAAAGTGATAACTCAAGAAACTCTCTATATGAAGAACATGGTGCTACTCTGAAGCACAAGTGTGGTAAAAGGATAGTAACATTGCCCCTTCTCTCTTTTTCTCTGATTTTTTTTATTTTTCATTTTTTCATTTTTTTCTTTATTTTTGGTGGGCTTCTTTGGGCTCTTTTTTTATTTGGGATTCTTTGGCCTCTTTTATTTTTCATAAAGTTCAGAGTCTCATCCCGACTTGTGGGGGAATCATAGTCTCCTTCATCCTTTCCTCACTGGGGCAATGCTCTAATAATGATGATCATCACACTTTTATTTACTTACAACTCAATATTACAACTCGATATCTCGAACAAAGATATGACTCTATATGAATGCTTCCGGTGGTGTACCAGGATGTGCAATGATCTAGCATAGCAATGACATCAAAAAAACGGACAAGCCATGAAAACATCATGCTAGCTATCTTACGATCATGCAAAGCAATATGACAATGAATGCTCAAGTCATGTATATGATGATGATGGAAGTTGCATGGCAATATATCTTGGAATGGCTATGGAAATGCCATAATAGGTAGGTATGGTGGCTGTTTTGAGGAAGATAAATAATGGGTTCATGATACCGGCGAAAGTTGCGCGGCACAATAGAGGCTAGCAAAGTGGAAGGGTGAGTGTGCGCATATCTGATACGTCTCCGTCGTATCTACTTTTCCAAACACTTCTGCCCTTGTTTTGGACTCTAACTTGTATGATTTGAATGGAACTAACTCGGAATGACGCTGTTTTCAGCAGGATTGCCAAGATGTTGTTTTATATGCAGAAAATAAAAGTTCTCGGAATGACCTGAAACTCCACGGAACATCTTAGAAAAAACAATAAAAAATCCTCGCCAAAGATGAAGGCCAGGGGGCCTACACCCTGTTCATGAGGGTGGGGGGCGCCCCCCTAGGGCGCGCCCCCCTACCTCGTGGGCCCCCTGGTGGCCCTCCGACGCCAACTCCAACTCCATATATTCGCTTTCGGGGAGAAAAAACAAAGAGAAGAAATCATCACGTTTTACGATACGGAGCCGCTGCCAAGCCCTAATCTCTCTCGGGAGGGCTGATCTGGAGTCCGTTCGGGGCTCCGCAGAGGGGGATTCGTCGCCATCGTCATCATCAACCATCCTCCATCACCAATTTCATGATGCTCACCGCCATGCGTGAGTAATTCCATCGTAGGCTTGCTGGACGGTGATGGGTTGGATGAGATTTATCATGTAATCGAGTTAGTTTTGTTAGGGTTTGATCCCTAGTATCCACTATGTTCTGAGATTGATGTTGCTATGACTTTGCTATGCTTAATGCTTGTCACTAGGGCCCGAGTGCCATGATTTCAGATCTGAACCTATTATGTTTTCATGAATATATGTGAGTTCTTGATCCTATCTTGCAAGTATATAGTCACCTACTATGTGTTATGATCCGGTAACCCCGAAGTGACAATAATCGGGACCACTCCCGGTGATGACCATAGTTTGAGGAGTTCATGTATTCACTATGTGCTAATGCTTTGTTTCGGTTCTCTATTAAAAGGAGGCCTTAATATCCCTTAGTTTCCAATAGGACCCCGCTGCCACGGGAGGGTAGGACAAAAGATGTCATGCAAGTTCTTTTCCATAAGCACGTATGACTATATACGGAATACATGCCTACATTACAATGATGAATTGGAGTTAGTCCTATGTCACCCTATGTTATGACTGTTACATGACGAACCGCATCCGGCATAATTATCCATCACTAATCCGGTGCCTACGAGTTTTCCATATACTGGTTCTCGTTTACTTACTTTTCCGCTGCTACTGTTACAATCACTATCATATTACTTTGCTACCAAAAACATTACTTTTGCTGTCTTTACTTTTATTACCGTTACCACCACTATCATATTATTTTGCTACTAAACACTTTGCTGCAGATACTAAGTTTCCAGGTGTGGTTGAATTGACAACTCAGCTGCTAATACTTGAGAATATTCTTTGGCTCCCCTTGTGTCGAATCAATAAATTTGGGTTGAATACTCTACCCTTGAAAACTGTTGCGATCCCCTATACTTGTGGGTTATCAAGACCTTTTTCGGGCACTGTTGCCGGGGAGCATAGCTCTATTCTTTGAGTCACTTGGGATTTATATCTATTGGACACTATGAAGAACTTGAAAGACGATCGAACTACTATTTTGCCCTCAACTACGAGGGGAGGTAAGGAACTGCCATCTAGCCTTGCACTAGATTCTCCTTCTGTTATAAGTAAGCTTGCGACACCTAAACCTACTACTGCTATGAATTCTGATATGTCGCATGTTATTGATGATGCCACTTCTTCTATGCATGATACTTATGATGAAACAACTTCTATGCCTGATAATACTGTGCCCCTTGGTGAATTTCTAGATGAACAAATTGCTAGGTCTAGAGAAAGAGAAATTATTGAATCTGAATATGATGATGATAGTGATGATGAGAATACGCCTGCTATTCCTGAGGGTTATCTTTTTGATGTTGAACCTTCTGCAGCTATTTTTGCTTGCCAGGATAGATACGAACTTAAGAGGTTGCTAGTTAAATGGAGTAAAGAATCTCTTAGAGATAGAATGAGACCCGACCCTGCTTTTGCTACTTCACCTATTTGTGTTCCCGATAAGGATTATTATGATTTTTCTGTTGATCCAGATATAATTACTTTGGTTGAATCTGATCCTTTTTATGGCTATTAATCTGAAACTGTTTGGCACATCTTACTAAGTTAAATGATATAGCCGCGCTGTTTACTAATGATGAGAGATTGCGCTACCTTTATTTACTCAAAATATTTCCATTCTCATTAAAGGGTGATGCTAAGATATGGTTTAATTCTCTTGATCCTGGTTGTGTGCGTAGTCCCCAGGATATGATTTATTACTTCTCTGCTAAATATTTCCCTGCTCATAAGAAACAAGCTGCTTTGAGGGAAATATACAACTTCGTGCAAATTGAAGAAGAGAGTCTCCCACAAGCTTGGGGGAGGCTTCTCAAGTTACTTAATGCTTTGCCTGATCATCCTCTTAAGAAACCTGAAATACTTCATATCTTTTATAATGGACTAACTGATGCTTCCAGAGATTACCTGGATAGTTGTGCTGGTTCTCTTTTCAGGGAAAGAACACCGGATGAAGCTGAAATTCTATTGAATAATATGTTGACAAATGAAAATAATTGGGCACCTCCCGAGCCACCTCCTGAGCCAGCTCCAGAGCCAATTACTGAGCCTATTCCTAAACCAACTCCAAAGAAGAGAGGTGTTCTATTTCTCAGTCCCGAAGATATGCAAGAGGCAAAGAAATCTATGAAGGAAAAATGTATTAAAGCTGAAGATGTTAAGAATTTACCTCCTATTGAAGAAATACATGGTCTTAATTTACCGCCTGTTGAAGAAGTATATGATCTCAATTACTTATTCACTGAAGAACCTCCCGATATCCCGACACAGGTAGTAAAGGTAAATTCTCTCTATAGATATGATAAAGCTGAAGTCCCTCCTACTAAAATTGCTAGACAATGCTTGGATGAGTTTGATGACTTTATGTTTAAGCAAGGTGACTTTAATGCTTATTTTGGTAGACAATTAAAACAAAATACCTTTATGATTAAACACTTGGGTGATTATGGCTGATATTAGAGGTGAACTTAAACTTGTTAGCAAACATGCTTCTATGGTTATCACTAAAGTAGAACAAGTACTTAAAGCTCAGAAAGAAGTGCTTGATGAAATGAATAGTAAGAAAAATGATTATGCTGTTAGAGTGGCTACTAGAACTGGTAGAATGACTCAGGAACCTTTGTATCCTGAAGGCCACCCTAAGCACTACAAAAAAATACACTTCCGTGATGATACGTGTTTGTCAGAGTAGGTCGCGTTTTTTGTCATGCATGTACATCCATGACAAATTTATGACAGAATCAAGATAGCCATACCTGTGCTGTCGTAGAAGTGTTCCATGACATTACCAAAATTATCATCACGGAAGTGTCCACTTCCATGACGATAAATCGTGCGTCACAGAAGTGCTTTCGTCAACGGTGACCGACACGTGGCATCCACCGTAACGGAACGCCGTTAAGCTATCGGGTTGGGTTTTGGATCCGATAACCCGTTAACAGCCTCGACCAATGGGAAATTTCCACGTGTAAAATTCTTATTGGCCGGACAAAACACGTGTCAGCTCATCAATGGGTCAGATAGGCGCCTATGATATGTCTACACATGCCATGGCCCACCACTGGCCCATTTAGCTTACAAAGCCGGCCCGTTTGACTTGGTCAAAAGTTAACGGGCTGGTGTTGGGGAACGTAGTAATTTCAAAAAAATTCCTACGCACACACAAGATCATGGTGATGGCATAGCAACGAGAGAGGAGAGTATTGTCCATGTACCCTCGTAGACTGTAAGCGGAAGCGTTATGACAACGCGGTTGATGTAGTCGTACGTCTTCACGATCCGACCGATCCAAGTACCGAACGTACGGCACCTCCGAGTTCAGCACACGTTCAGCTCAATGACGATCTCCGGGCTCCGATCCAGCAAAGCGTCGGGGATGAGTTCTGTCATCACGACGGCGTGGTGACGATGATGATGTTCTACCGGTGCAGGGCTTCGCCTAAACTCCGCGACGATATGACCGAGGTGGAATATGGTGAAGGGGGGCACCGCACATGGCTAAGGAACGATCCGTAGATCAACTTGTGTGTCATGCGGTGCCCCCCTGCCCCCGTATATAAAGGAGCAAGAGGGAGGGGGCGGCCGGCCAAGGGAGGGCGCGTCAGGGAGGAGTCCTACTCTCACCGGGAGTAGGACTCCCTCCTTTCCTAGTCCAACTAGGAGAAGGGAAGGAAGGGAAGGAGAAGGAGAAGGAAGGAGAGGGAGGAAAAAGAGGAAAGGGGGGCCGCCCCCTAGTCCAATTCGGTTTGGGCTAGGGGGGCCGCGCGCCCTGCCTCCTCTCTTCCACCAATTGGCCCATGAGGCCCATTGCTTCTTCCTCGTATTCCCGTAACTCTCCGGTACCCCCGAAAATACCCGAATCACTCGGAACCTTTCCGAACTCCGAATATAGTCGTCCAATATATCGATCTTTACGTCTCGACCATTTCGAGACTCGTCGTCATGTCCCCGATCTCATCCGGGACTCCGAACTCCTTCGGTACATCAAAACTCATAAACTCATAATATAACTGTCATCGAAACCTTAAGCATGCGGACCCTACGGGTTCGAGAACTATGTAGACATGACCTAGAACTATTCTTGGTCAATAACCAATAGCGGAACCTAGATGCTCATATTGGCTCCTACATATTCTACGAAGATCTTTATCGGTCAAACCGCATAACAACATACGTTGTTCCCTTTATCATCGGTATGTTACTTGCCCGAGATTCGATCGTCGGTATCCAATACCTAGTTCAATCTCGTTACCGGCAAGTCTATTTACTTGTTACGTAATGCATCATTCCGTAACTAACTCATTAGCTACATTGCTTGCAAGGCTTATAGTGATGTGCATTACCGAGAGGGCCCAGACATACCTCTCCGACAATCGGAGTGACAAAACCTAATCTCGAAATACGCCAACCCAACATGTACCTTTGGAGACACCTGTAGTACTCCTTTATAATCACCCAGTTACATTGTGACGTTTGGTAGCACCCAAAGTGTTCCTCTGGTAAACGGGAGTTGCATAATCTCATAGTTACAGGAACATGTACAAGTCATGAAGAAAACATTAGCAACATACTAAACGATCAAGTGTTAGGCTAACGGAATGGGTCATGTCAATCACATCATTCTCCTAATGATGTGACCTCATTAATCAAATGACAACACATGTCTATGGTTAGGAAACATAACCATCTTTGATTAATGAGCTAGTCAAGTAGAGGCATACTAGTGACACTATGTTTGTCTATGTATTCACACATGTATTATGTTTCCGGTTAATACAATTCTAGCATGAATAATAAACATTTATCATGAAATAAGGAAATAAATAATAATTTCATTATTGCCTCTAGGGCATATTTCTTTCAGTCTCCCACTTGCACTAGAGTCAATAATCTAGTTCACATCGCCATGTGATTTAACACCAATATTCATATCTGTATATGATTAACACCCATAGTTCACATCGTCATGTGACCAACACCCAAAGGGTTTACGAGAGTCAATAATCTAGTTCACATCTCTATGTGATTAACACCCAAAGAGTACTAAGGTGTGATCATGTTTTGCTCATGAGAGAAGCTTAGTCAACGGGTCTGTCATATTCAGAGCCGTATGTATTTTGCAAATATTCTATGTTTATAATGCTCTGCACGGAGCTACTCTAGCTAATTGCTCCCACTTTCAATATGTATCCAGATTGAGACTTAGAGTCATCTGGATCGGTGTAAAAGATTGCACCAATGTAACTCTTTACACGGGCTCTTTTATCACCTCCATAATCGAGAAATATTTCCTTAGTCCTCACTAAGGATATTCTTGACCGCTGTCTAGTGATCTACTCTTAGATCAAAATTGTATTCCTTTGGCAAACTCAGAGCAAGGTATACAATAGGTCTAGTACACAGCATAGCATACTTTATAGAACCTATGACTGAGGCATAGGGAATGACTGTTCATTATCTTTCTATTTTCTGCCATGGTCGGGTCTTGAGTCTTACTCAATTTCACACCTTGCAACACAGGCAAGAACTCCTTCTTTGACTGTTCCATTTTGAACTACTTCAAATTTTTTTTATCAAGGTATGTACTCATCGAAAAAACTTATCAAGCGTCTTGATCTATCTATATAGATCTTGATGCTCAATGTGTAAGCAGCTTCACCGAGGTCTTTCTTTGAAAAACTCCTTTCAAACAATCCTTTATGCTTTCCAGAAAATTCTACATCATTTCCAATTAATAATATGTCATTCACATATACTTATCAGAAAGGCTGTAGTGTTCCCACTCACTTTCTTGTAAATACAGGCCTTTCCAAAAGTCTGTATAAAACCATATGCTTTGATCAACTCATCAAAGCGTATATTCCAACTCCGAGATGCTTGCACCAGTCCATTGATGGATCGCTGGAGCTTGCACATTTTGTTAGCACCTTTAGGATTAACAAAACTTTCTGGTTGCATCATATACAACTCTTCTTTAAAAAATCCATTAAGGAATGTAGTTTTGACATCCATTTGCCAAATTTCATAAAATGTGGCAATTGCTAACATGATTCAGACAGACTTTTAAGCATCGATACGAGTGAGAAAATCTCATTGTATTCAACACCTTGAACTTTGTCAAAAACCTTTTTCGACAAGTCTAGCTTTGTAGATAGTGACACTACTATCAGCGTCTGTCTTCCTCTTGAAGATCCATTTATTTTCTATGGCTTGCCGATCATCGGGCAACTCCACCAAAGTCCACACTTTGTTCTCATACATGGATCTCATCTCAGATTTCATGGCCTCAAGCCATTTCGCGGAATCTGGGCTCATCATCGCTTCCTCATAGTTCGTAGATTTATCATGGTCTAGTAACATGACTTTCAGAATAGGATTACCGTACCAATCTGGTGCGGACCATGCTCTGGAAGACCTACGAGGTTCTGTAGTAACTTGATCTGAAGTTTCATGATCATCATCATTAGCTTCCTCACTAATTAGTGTAGGAATCACTGGAACTGATTTCTGTGATAAACTACTTTCCAATTCGGGAGCAGGTACAGTTACCTCATCAAGTTCTACTTTCCTCCCACTCATTTCTTTCGAGAGAAACTCCTTCTCTAGAAAGGATCCATTCTTAGCAACGAATGTTTTGCCTTCGGATCTGTGATAGAAGGAGTACCCAATAGTTTCCTTTGGGTACTCTATGAAGATGCACTTCTCCGATTTGGGTTTGAGCTTATTAGGTTGAAAACCTTTTTCATATAAGCATCACAACTCCAAACTTTAAGAAACGATAGCTTAGGTTTACTGCTAAACCACAGTTTATACGATGTCGTCTCAACGGATTTAGATGGTGTCCTTTTAACGTGAATGCAGTCGTTTCTAATGCATAACCCCAAAACAATAATGGTAAATCAGTAAGAGACATCATAGATCGCACCATATCCAATAAAGTGCGGTTACGACGTTCGGACACACCATAACGTTGTGGTGTTCCAGGTGGCGTGAGCTGTGAAACTATTCACATTGTTTTAATTGAAGACCAAACTCGTAACTCAAATATCTGTCTCCGCGATCAGATCACAGAAACTTTATTTTCTTGTTACGATGATTTTTCCACTTCACTCTGAAATTCTGTGAACCTTTCAATTATTTCAGACTTATGTTTTATCAAGTAGATATACCCATATCTGCTCAAATCATCTTGTGAAGGTCAGAAAATAACGATACTTGCCACGAGCATCAACACTCATTGGATCGCATACATCGGTATGTACTATTTCCAATAAGTCAGTAGCTCGTTCCATTGTTCCGGAGAACGGAGTTTTAGTCATCTTGCCCAATAGGCACGGTTCACAAGCATCAAATGATTCATAACCAAGTGATTCCGAAAATCCATCTTTATGGAGTTTCTTCATGCGCTTTACACCGATATGACCCAAACGGCAGTGCCACAAATAAGTTGCACTATCATTATTAACTTTGCATCTTTTGGCTTCAACATTATGAATATGTGTATCACTACGATCGAGATCCAACAAACTATTTTCATTGGGTGTATGACCATTGAAGGTTTTATTCATGTAAACAGAACAACAATTATTCTCTGACTTTAAATGAATAACCGTATTGCAATAAACATGATCAAATCATATTCATGCTCAACGCAAACGCCAAATAACATTTATTTAGGTTTAACACTAATCCCGAAAGTATAGGGAGTGTGCGATGATGATCATATCAATCTTGGAACCACTTCCAACACACATCGTCACTTCACCCTCAACTAGTCTCTGTTTATTCTGTAACTCCTGTTTCGAGTTACTAATCTTAGCAACCAAACAAGTATCAAATACTCAGGGGCTACTATAAACACTAGTAAGCCACACATCAATAACCTGTATATAAAATATACCCTTGTTCACTTTGCCATCCTTCTTATCCACCAAATATTCAGGGCATTTCCGCTTCTAGTGACCATTTCCTTTGTAGTGTTAACACTCAGTTTCAGGCTTTGGTCCAGCTTTGGTCTTCTTCACGGGAGTGACAACTTGTTTGCCATTCTACTTGAAGTTTCCCTTTCTTTTCCTTTGCCCTTTTCTTGAAACTAGTGGTCTTGTTAATCATCAACACTTGATGCTCTTTCTTGATTTCTACCTTCGTCGATTTCAACATTACGAAGAGCTCGGGAATCGTTTTCGTCATCCCTTGCATACTATAGTTCATCATGAAGTTCTAGTAACTTAGTGATGGTGACTAGAGAATTCTGTCAATCACTATCTTATCTGGAAGATTAACTCCCACTTGATTCAAGCGATTGAAGTACCCAGACAATCTGAGCACATGCTCACTAGTTGAGCGATTCTCCTCCATCTTTTAGCCATAGAACTTGTTAGAGACTTCATATCTCTCAACTCGGGTATTTGCTTGAAATATTAACTTCAACTCCTGGAACATCTCATATGGTCCATGATGTTCAAAATGTCTTTGAAGTCCCGATTCTAAGCCGTTAAGCATGGTGCACTAAACTATCAAGTAGTCATCATATTGAGCTAGCCAAACATTCATAACGTCTGCATCTGCTCCTGCAATAGGTCTGTCACCTAGCGGTACATTAAGGACATAATTCTTCTGTGCAGTAATGAGGATAAACCTCAGATCACGGATCCAATCCGCATCATTGCTACTAACATCTTTCAACACAATTTTCTCTAGGAACATATAAACATTCAACGGAACAACAACACAAGACATCTATCTACAACAAACATAGACAAGCAAAATACTATCAGGTACTAAGTTCATGATAAATTTAGGTTCAATTAATCATATTACTTAAGAACTCCCACTTAGACAGTCATCTCTCTAGTCATCTAAGTGATCACGTGATCCAAATCAACTAAACCATAACCGAACATCACGTGAGATGGAGTAGTTTTCAATGGTGAACATCACTATGTTGATCATATTTACTATATGATTCACGCTCGACCTTTCAGTCTCCGTGTTCCGAGGCCATATCTGCATATGCTAGGCTCGTCAAGTTTAACCTGAGTATTCTGCGTGTGCAAAACTGGCTTGCACCCGTTGTAGATGGACGTAGAGCTTATCACACCCGATCATCACGTGGTGTCTGGGCACGACGAACTTTGGCAACGGTGCATACTTAGGGAGAACACTTCTTGATAATTTTTAGTGAGAGATCATCTTAAAATGCTACCGTCAATCAAAGCAAGATAAGATGCATAAAGGATAAACATCACATGCAATCAATATAAGTGATATGATATGGCCATCATCATCTTGTGCTTGTGATCTCCATCTTTGAAGCACCGTCGTGATCACCATCGTCACCGGCGTGACACCTTGATCTCCATCGTAGCATCATTGTCGTTACACCATCTATTGCTTCTACGACTATCGCTACCGCTTAGTGATAAAGTAAAGCAATTACAGGGCGTTTGCATTTCATACAATAAAGCGACAACCATATGGCTCCTGCCAGTTGCCGATAACTTCGGTTACAAAACATGATCATCTCATACAATAAAATATAGCATCACGTCTTGACCATATCACATCACAACATGCCCTGCAAAAACAAGTTAGACGTCCTCTACTTTGTTGTTGCAAGTTTTACGTGGCTGCTACGGGCTTAGCAAGAACCGTTCTTACCTACGCATCAAAACCACAACGATAGTTCGTCAAGTTAGTGTTGTTTTAACCTTCGCAAGGACCGGGCGTAGCCACACTTGATTCAGCTAAAGTGAGAGAGACAGACACCCGCCATCCACCTTTAAGCACGAGTGCTCGTAACGGTGAAACCAGTCTCGCGTAAGCGTACGCGTAATGTCGGTCCGGGCCGCTTCATCTCACAATACCGCCGAACCAAAGTATGACATGCTGGTAAGCAGTATGACTTGTATCGCCCACAACTCACTTGAGTTCTACTCGTGCATATGATATCTACGCATAAAACCTGGCTCGGATGCCACTATTGGGGAATGTAGTAATTTCAAAAAAATTCCTACGCACACACAAGATCATGGTGATGGCATAGCAACGAGAGAGGAGAGTATTTTCCACGTACCCTCGTAGACCGTAAGCGGAAGCGTTATGACAACGCGGTTGATGTAGTCGTACGTCTTCACGATCCGACCGATCCAAGTACCGAACGTACGGCACCTCCGAGTTCAGCACACGTTCATCTCGATGACGATCTGCGGGCTCCGATCCAGCAAAGCGTCGGGGATGAGTTCCGTCAGCATGACGGCGTGGTGATGATGATGATGATGTTCTACCGGCGTAGGGCTTCGGCTAAACTCCATGACGATATGACCGAGGTGGAATATGGTGGAGGGGGGCACCGCACACGGCTAAGGAACGATCCGTAGATCAACTTGTGTGTCATGGGGTGCCCCCTGCCCCCGTATATAAAGGAGCAAGGGGGAGGGGGCGGCCGGCCAAGGGAGGGCGCGTCAGGGAGGAGTCCTACTCCCACCGGGAGTAGGACTCCCTCCTTTCCTAGTCCAACTAGGAGAGCGGAAGGAAGGGAAGGAGAAGGAGAAGGAAGGAGAGGGAGGAAAAAGAGGAAAGGGGGTCCGCCCCCCTAGTCCAATTTGGTTTGGGCTAGGGGGGCCGCGCGCCCTGCCTCCTCTCTTCCACCACTTGGCCCATGAGGCCCATTGCTTCTTCCTCGTATTCCCGTAACTCCCCGGTACCCCGAAAATACCGGAATCACTCGGAACCTTTCCGAACTCCGAATATAGTCGTCCAATATATCGATCTTTACGTCTCGACCATTTCGAGACTCCTCGTCATGTCCCCGATCTCATCCGGGACTCCGAACTCCTTCGGTACATCAAAACTCATAAACTCATAATATAACTGTCATCGAAACCTTAAGCGTGCGGACCCTACGGGTTCGAGAACTATGTAGACATGACCTAGAACTATTCTTAGTCAATAACCAATAGTGCAACCTGGATGCTCATATTGGCTCCTACATATTCTATGAAGATCTTTATCGGTCAAACCGCATAACAACATACGTTGTTCCCTTTGTCATCGGTTTGTTACTTCCCCGAGATTCGATCGTCGGTATCCAATACCTAGTTCAATCTCGTTACCGGCAAGTCTCTTTACTCGTTACGTAATGCATCATTCCGTAACTAACTCATTAGCTACATTGCTTGCAAGGCTTATAGTGATGTGTATTACCGAGAGGGCCCAGAGATACCTCTCCGACAATCGGAGTGACAAAACGTAATCTCGAAATACGCCAACCCAACATGTACCTTTGGAGACACCTGTAGTACTCCTTTATAATAACCCAGTTACGTTGTGATGTTTGGTAGCACCCAAAGTTTTCCTCTGGTAAACGGGAGTTGCATAATCTAATAGTTACAGGAATATGTATAAGTCATGAAGAAAGCATTAGCAACATATTAAACGATCAAGTGCTAGGCTAACGGAATGGGTCATGTCAATCACATCATTCTCCTAATGATGTGACCTCATTAATCAAATGACAACACATGTCTATGGTTAGGAAACATAACCATCTTTGATTAATGAGCTAGTCAAGTAGAGACATACTAGTGACACTATGTTTATCTATGTATTCATACATGTATTATGTTTCCCGTTAATACAATTCTAGCATGAATAATAAACATTTATCATGAAATAAGGAAATAAATAATAACTTTATTATTGCCTCTAGGGCATATTTCCTTCAGATGGCCCATGAAAAGCCTGCTAACACGGTCTCTTCGCAAATAGCCCATTTTACGGCCCGTTAGACACTAAAGGAAATCGGCCCAACAACATCATGTGGCCCGTTGAATATAACACCAGCCCATTTCATTTTCGGCCCATGTATGGCCCACGACGTCTTTCGGCCCATATTAGGCCTTCGTATCTTTCGGCCCTTTACAGGCCCACAGTGACTCTAGCCCATAATGAAAAGTAATTTTCTTTGTACCCGTTAACGGCCCGTGATTTACATGGGCCGTTTCTAGCCCCTGTTAGCTTTCGGCCTATTAACGGCCCATACGTTCTTGGGCTCCTTTTCGGCCCTCGATTACTTCCGGCCCATTACTGGCCTGTTCCCCTAATGGGCCAAATTCGGCCCATGGCAAGAGTCGGCCCGTTACTGGCATGTTCCCCAAATGGGCCAAATTCGGCCCTTGGCAAGAGTCGGCCCGTTACTGGCCTGTTACCCTAATGGGCCAAATTTGGCCCATGGCAAGAGTCGGCCCGTTTCTGGCCAACCCGTCCTATATTCTGGCCCATTAACGACCCGTTATGCCTGTGACAGAATTAAGCTTTTGCAGTCCTACGGCCTGTTAATGGCCCGTTACCGTGCTGGGCCAATACCAATTATGCCCGATTACGGCCCATGTAGACCCATTTATCCGACGGCCCTAGGCCCATTTATCGACGGCCCGAGGCCCACCGATTACAGGCCCATTTATCGATGGCATGTAGGAGACCCATGGATCCTACGGCCCGTATATGGGCCATGGGTAGTTGCGGCCACTAGCAAACCAGGGAAAAAGAAGACTAGGAAATAAATAAGGCCCAAACTAACGCTAGGCTATTAAGGCGATTGCACAGATTACATCCACTCGGCATCAAAGATCGCCACCAGTGCAAATATAGGGAACACCCTACACTATACAAAAATGGCTTGCTGTTTTCTTCAGCCGGCGGCTGCACGTTAAGAATAAATTTTGTATCGCACCAAAACAAATTACAACTATATAACAAAAGGAAGGTTGGCATAAAACTTAACAGTCTAGCAGATAAATGCACCACCAGAAGTTCAGAAGCTCGGTTCATTTGACCTGACTGTTACGTTTTCATGCTGTATTGTCTGATGGAACACCATAACCCTCGCCTTCATTTCCCCTAGGCTCCTGAACAACATAGCAAATGTCTGATAGTCTGGTTTCAAAACCATGCATATCTTGACAACATTGAGCAATGTTTCTCCTTGTTTCACAAAGGGCCTCTGTTAGGGAATGGACTTGTGTCTGGAGCGCAGATACAACATTGCTTTGAGCTTGCATATCTTGATCATGAGGCAGTTTGGACGATATTGCCTTAACAACCAACCCAGTATTACGCAGGAACGTGCTTTTCGCACTGTTAGTGGACAGGTACTGACCCACGGCAGCAAGAGCTCACATTGCGGTTATAGTTGCCTCGCCACCTTCAGAAGGTGGCGGTTCCACCATTTTTTCCATAGCTCGCTGAAAAGTTGAGGTTTTACATTAGTACTACCAGAACAAAAGATATTAAGGAGGCAGCAAAACCAAACAAAATAGCTTTGGTCTATATACAGAACTTATTCTGGTGAACCCATGTAAAATACTAGTTGTATTTTATTGCAAAGTACATAATAAAACCAGGCTCCAAACATATGACCATGTACCATCGCTAATGTATTGTCTATTTCTTCACATTGTATTGAGGGCTAAGGATAACGAGACGAAGTTTATAATACGGTAAGCATAGTATGACATCATTCATATCACAAAACAACTGAGAACAGACAAACAGGCAATTGTAACGTTGTGTGGGCAAGTCCAGCACGGAACTAGATTATGGGTCAAGATCAAAGGAACATCACTCCTCCCTTTTAAACCTTGTAAGGTGCAATGATACGCTAAGACAATAGTGTATAAAATTGAAAAAAGTAATAGACATTGGCTGCAAACCATGCAGTTCAAGGCACAAGTCAGAGTAAGTAGTAGTTAAAAGGCATGAGGATTAAGGACTTACAACATCGGCTTTGACTGGTGTAGTCATGCCCTTCTTCTTGCTGGTGTGACAGTCCTTGAAGATTTCCACAGCATTTGGTTCAGGTACTTTTTGGTCCTTGCGGGCTTTCCTCTGCATTGCGAACAAGTCAATATAGATATGATAATATGGTACAGCGAAAAGAGTGAAACAACAGCTAATTACAAGAGCCTCACAGTGTGCAACATAGCTACGAGATCCTGTCGTCTGTTGGAATTTCTCTTTCGTACGGTTGGCCTTGTTCTTTGAACAGTTCACCTACAAGAAGATAGATTTGTGTGGCACATGCGTCAATAGGACTTCAACATGTGATCTGATCACATATATATAATGTACTTGATACTTCGGATCAGACCAGTGTTTAACAAGGCCCCTCCAGTCTTCATCCGATATATTTTCCACTGGAGATGTTTGGGAAAGTTCACTGTTAGCCTTGCCTTCAAAGTGAGTTTTCCTCAAGTTATACCAATACTATCACAGAGAATACTTGAAACATGGGCGCAAGCTTGTCTGGTTGCATCATCTTGGCTATCCAACTTGAACCTCATCTGTTGAAAAGTATGGGAGTCTCATTATCAGCAACCTAGAAAGTATGGGACAGAGCAAGACGATATTACTAGTTTCCATACATAACCATACTTACAGATAAATGGTCGAGGAAGGTGTTGAACTGGGTTTCGTCTTTGTCATTCCTGTACTGAATCCATGTTGGGAGGATATGTACATGACACCTAACGGCAACCACTGCCTCTGATACTAACTTGGCTGACTCTGTAGCATCACGTGGCCTTTTTAAACCTACCTCAAAATGAATCTCCATTCTTCCTCCTCTAGATTTAGTTAACCTATCGAGCATTATCCCTGATGTTTGTTTCTTCTTGCGCCTAGGTGCTAGTCCAACAACAAACATAGGAAGTGTTAGTGTACATCAAACTGTGAGACTACATATAAAGAAGCATGCAACTGTAACTTGACTCCAGCAACTACCTTCTTGCTGTTGAAGCTCACAAGGTTCATCTGATATTGCCAACTCGTCTTGTGTCAAGAGTGCTTGGGAAGTAGTGTCAGGTGGCAAGGGAGCTTGGGAACGTTCTGCTAGCTCAGTTGACGCACGAGTATGTTGTGCAGCTGGTAGTACTGTGGTAGGTGTCACAAGAACTAGGGCTGTGTCTGCTTGTTTGGTGGCAGCTATTTGTTTCTGTTTGGCTTTTTTTGCAGTTCATGTAGCATGGGATGATGTGTTTGTAGAATTTTCCGCTGGACTTTCACCTTCTATTGCACCATCAGTACCAGCAGAATCTGCAGGATTCATCCGCTTCTCATTCCCTGCCATTCTCTGTTTCTTCCTCTTTCTTTGTGCCATGTTAAGTCAAGCCGACAAGAAAAACGAATAAAATTTAGTTCTTCAGAACAAATTGATGCGTGATGCAGACAAATAAAACTTTGATGTTAGACAACCACATGATACGAGGATGTAATATGTATGAAAAACAGGACGGAAGAGATAACCAGAACTATGATGTGTAAACTAAGAAGAAGACATTTCACCAAATTAGAAGCAATGCAATGGAAGGTAGACACCATATGAAAGATGCTACAAATATCGCTCTGCCAAGTTAACAGTGTCTCAGCATAAATGACGTTTAAACAAATGTAAAGCAGTACAAGAAATAAATCATATGCAAGATGCAAACAACATCACACTACCATATTAGAGGTCTCTCGTCATTAGTGCCATTGCATATTCACAACTTATGATGTGTAAACTAAGGAGAAGGCATTTCAACAAATTAGAAGCAATGAAAGCTAGACACCATATGAAAGATGCAAATAATATCACTCTACCAAGTTAAAACTGTCTCGTCATAAGTGCCATTTCAACAAATTAGTAGTACAAGCTAGAAAAGAATGTGAGATGTAACCTATATCACACTCCGAAGTCAAACGTGTCTTATGATAAGTGATTGTTGCTGGTTACACAACAGTACTAATTTGATGTAAGAACATGGTGTGATAGACATATATTGTATGTTCTAGAAACAGGAACACATGTCTTATTCAAGTATAATGTGTAAAGTAAGCAGATGGAATTCAACAAAATTAGAAGCAATACAAGCTAGACATCACACATAACATGCAACCACATATAACAGTGCCAAGTTAGAGGGAGCACCAGTGATGCTGCACTAGGGGAGACGTGCTCATCATAAACACAACTTTGTTGAGTGCCTATGCATGTGTTGTCTTGGAAATCATCTTGGGGGTGTGGAGGAGTAGAAACTGTAGAGGCCCTCCGTTTGGAAGGAGCACCTTTATCCGCTGCCTTGCTAACTTCCTTCCGCTTTATTGATTTTGAATTGTCAAGTAAAACCGACAAGAAAAAGCAATAAAATTCTCTCTTCAGAACTCATTCATGCATGATACTGGCAATCACTACTTTGATGTAAGGCAAACACATGATACCAGGATGGAATATGTACGAAAAATAGGACGGCATGGCATGTTCACAACTATTTGTGTAAACTAAGCAGAAACCATTCCAGCAAATAAGAAGTAATGCAAGCTAGACACCACATGAAAGATGCAACCAATATGATTGCCAAGTTAAAAGCGTCCCATCATAAATGGAATTTCAACAAATTAGAAGCAGCACATGCTATAAATCATATGAAAGATGCAACTAATATCGCATTGCATATACTAAAGGTGTCTCGTCATATTGATTTATGCGGGATACAAAAAAACAATAGTTTTATGTAAGGACATGCTTAATAGACAGATGTACTATGTACTAAATATAGGAAGGCATGTCACATTAACAGGTATATTGTCACATTTATAGGAGTATAAGCTAAGCAGACTAGCACATGCAGTTTAACCAGATTGGAAGAATTACAATCTAGACACCATATGCAACATGCAACCACATATCACGCTGCCAAGTTAGAGCAAGCACCTGCAATGCTAGTATAGGGGAAATGCTGTAATCAACTACAGAGCTACGTTCACTATCTTCATCTAGCATTTCTGTTTCTTGAGAATCATGTCGGGAGGCTGACGCTGCATTCTTTAAATGAGGAGTAGTCCCCTTGCCTGCCTGCCTCGTCATAAGTGATTGATGAGGGATACACAAGAACATTAGTTTGATGTAAGAACATGGTTAATACACAGATGTACTAGTATGTACCAAAAACAGAAAGGCATGTCATATTCAAAGGTATAATGTGTAAGCTAAGCAGATGCAATTTAACCAAATTGGAAGCAATACAAGCTAGACATCCGGCTGGAGTGGTGAACATGATCATCTAGGACCTAAGAGCCTGGTGGGAGGCGGGCTGCTTCGCCACCATCGCGGCTTTTTAGTTGGCTTCCAGGTGATGCATGTCTTTGCTGGGCTTGTCACTGGCTCGGCCAGTGCCCTGACTAGCTATTTGTCTTCTGGTGCTCACGGGATGGTGGTTCATGTAAAAAATATCTTTCCTTATCTTAATAAAGACCGACTTTGGCCTTTCGAATACAAGCTAGACACCAACATGCAACCACATATGACACCGCGAAGTTAAAGCAAGCACCTGGGATGGTGGTTCAATGCGAGCGAGGTCATCAACTACAGAGCTACGTTTACCGTCTCCCTCTGTTGACGCTGCACCCTTTATAGCGTTGTAACGTGTCTTGCCTACCCGTATACCAAGCTGGAGCAACTTCTCTCTTTTCTTTGCTGCTTCTCTTTCGGTAGGAGAGTCTAAAATACCCTTGCATAAAAACACAATAGTGAGAGTATGGGTGAAGTGTGTGCAGAACTAGTGCACTGTAAAAGTAGCAGATAGCAGGTGGCTTAAAAATAAATGATAGGAGACATATGATAGCTCTACAACATTGCATGGCAAACAAAATTAGATTATACTCCGTATGATTTTGTAATATATGAGCACAGGAAATGCAGGTACTCCTCCAGCACACCACCACATGTGGTCATATCTAAGATAATAGTCGACTGAAAATAAATAGGTCAGTCGATTTTTTTAATGAACCGTCCGATCTATAAGGAACGGGCAGATGGCCTTCGTCTACCTCCCGCCAGTCACTGTTGACGATCTTTCACGAACCGCCAGCGACCACCGGCCCAGACCCATGCCTCCGCCGCCCCGCCCTCCCATCGACCTCACACCACCGCCGTGCTTGGCAGCGCCCCCCAAGCCATCCCTTTAATCACGGCCGACCTCCAGATCGGGCGCCAGTAGCTCTAGGCCGCAGACGCCCCTAAGATAAACACCAAGGCGCTGCTTCCCCGGTGTAACAGTCGTACTAGCGCCTGTTATGCCGGGGAATGCTTCCGTTAATTGGGAATCAACTGGCCAGAAATTGAAATTCAGGGGGGCGACGGACCTCTAGCTAAGGTGAAATAGTATACGAGGAGAAACCTTGTGCATCACGAGTTACTAGGAACATCTAGTATCAAGAAGAAGTGGTCAACTAGTGTCTTCTGTGGGATCAATACCGTGCAAGCAGGGACGTAAGATTTGCACGAATAAGGGAAGAGGAGTACCTTCTTCGGTTGCCGGTGTGGTCACCTCCAAATGTCGCGCCGATCTTCTTGTTTTTACCGGGGAAACCGATGTTCTGGAGGGTGCAGGCTTGGACGAACCCATGGCCAAATTGTTGACTGTGTTGCCGTGGCTGTATGTCGGCGGAGGGGAAGCAGATCCAAGGCGGCGAAGGATGGCGTAGCAGGAACAACTCCGTTGCGGTGGAGGGTGGCAAAGTTGGAGCGGCAGCAGTGAGGCGCAGGACGGCGTGGTTGAACTGGCTCGGGTACGGACGGCTCGGCCTCGGCTTCAACTACTAGCCGTGGAGGGCGTTGCGGTTGAGGTTGCGGTGGACGACGACGTCGGGGTATCGGCTCTGGCATGATGGAGGAGGGCGGCGGTTGATGGGTGGGATGGGGTGGCGGACGGAGGACGCAATGGTTTCGCGGCTGGTGGAGAGGTAGTTTTGGCGCCCACGGAGTACGAATGGGGAATCAGACGGGTGGGGGGGAACCATGTTTCGATTCGGGATGCGCTTGTTTTTGGCTTTTTTGAACAGAAGATGGGACGCGCTTGTTTGAAATTTGGGGAAAGTACAAACTTTGCCCCCCTCTTAAATTTCGGACCTACTGCGGGTCGGGGGTAGGATGGTAATCCCAGGTGTCCCAAATAGTGGGCGGGAGCGATTTCGGCCGCGCGCATGTGTGCTTAGGCGGCCATTGTGTATGAATGTTATTCGGAGGCGGTTGCGTGGCGTCTAGATGAAGCTACAAACCTACCCCGGTTTAGACCTTTGGATGTCGGGCCGGTAGGTTTCACAGGTCGGAGTTATTAGAAAAGTAATTTCCTTGTACTACCAAACATTGGTCTCACGTGGTTTCGGGCGAGTAGAGGCTCTTTTGGCGCTTCGTTCGAAATTTTGGAACACAAGCATTCACGTTTAGAGTACTCTTGAACTATGAGGATTGACCTAAATAGAAAACGTTATATTTGACCTTGTATGTTTGAAAACCTCATTAAATTATCCGCTTCCTTTTGAATTTTGACACTTGAAAATCCTATAACTACGATTATTTTGGAATGGAGGAGCTAAATTTGAATCTATTTTGTACACGACTACATATGCTATTATGTACAAAATCAGAGCAAAGATTGGTACCCCCATAGTTTAGGTATGGTTTACAAATGCCATGATATCAAATTCAAATAATTGAATGGACTTCATGTTGAATTCGATTTTTTTAAACCACCTTAGGTTGAATTCAAATGTATACTAGTTCATAGGTAGCTATTTATAAATGTCCATTGTGTAACTTTCGTATGTATAATGTGCTTTACACACACAACATGAACTATACTCACGTTTATATTCGATTGCTAAAGCGATGCATTGTCTGGAGTTCAAAATACTAACTATGTGGATCAATTGTGTCGAATAATAACATAGACATGCTCAAATTCGATAGAATCTAGATGTCTGATGGATCAATGACCGCTCCTTACGCGAATTGCAAATATCATGATCCCATCCTAATATTTGGATACAATTTATATCTTTAATCAATGTGTAGAGCAGTCTTTTACGTGTAGTTTCACTCTCCATCGGTGGTCTCTCACACATGCTCACACACTCTCTCCCGAGGTGTCTTTCTCGCACACATTCTCTAGATATAACCCTCCCTCCCTCTCGTAACCATTTACAACTGTTTTCACTAACCTTTATCACAAGCACTCTTCCTCTCGCAAACATACACACGCACAATCCTCATCGACCCTTTCTATATACATGGACCTGCCTACGTGTCTCATGTACGCACATTATCTTTACGCCTGTCTCTCACGCATTATCTCACACCTCTCTTCCTAATCGACGAGTATGATTCTAGCAGAGCATTCTGTAGGATGCCCCTTAAAGTTAGGTTGGATGAATAGTAATATCAGAGATAAAGGGGTTACCTTAGTCCGAGAACCTAGGGTTACAAATCCTAGCCGGCTTTGTCAGTGGACACAGAGTCCTTCACAATTCTGCTATCTTTGTCTTGTACGACTAGTCATCCATGGGTCTTCCTAAATGTGTCATGGGCCGACCAATGTGGCGCAGGACGGAACCGAACAAAGGGCCTCACCTCGACCCACCGGACCTCACGCGGTGACACACCCTCTGCCCCCACGTCTCATTATCTTCTCACACCCACACATACCAACACAAACACCACACACACAGAAAAATTCTCCTGGTGCCTCTATTCCCTCCCCCCTTGCATATACACACTCAAGGGAATGGAATCTCTTGTCGTGACGTCATATTCGTCTCTCTCTCTCTAGACCACCCTCATTTCTCGTGCTATCTCTCCCCCCCCCCCCCCCCGTCGGCCCCTCTATCCATGCCTCTCTCGAATACGTAATACACACACATACCTCTCTAGGCCCCGCCAAATGCATCAACTACACATTCACACATGTTACATCACGTACCCCATTGATCTAAAAAGCCCTCTCTTCACGTTTATTTCGCATACAACATTCCTTTTGAATAAAGTGTGGCCAAAACATTATTTTAGAGTTTCTACATATATACAACAATACAAAGTTATATGGAGGAGTACGAACGCTAATTTGCATTGCATTGTGCCCACAATGATATTTATTCCGCACTGTGAATTTGTATATTTTTATACTATATACAAAGTTAGTCATAATAAAGAGAAACGAAGAGCATCTCTCTCTCCATAGCATACCCCCCTGTACGCCCCTTTCACGTATGCACACAAAACTATCTCCATGTCCTCTAAAAGTAAGCCCCCACAAAATTCACGCGTGTTTCATCTTTCTCTCACGATATATGCAATGACGATCATTGTATTTGAAGTGAAAGCACGATACATACATTGGACTTCATAATCCACTCATTACGGTCACCCTTTACGTTTAGTGGTTATTATACAGTCACGTGCTCACCGTACAACTTTGTATTTGCTCATGACATGACTAGTTGACTAGTTGAACGCTCCATGTGGCACCTGATCTAGTGTTGCATCACATTATCTCACTAACATCGTGCCCACATGTCGACTTGTATCTACTCTACATCTACACTATTATAAAATACATAAAATACACTCTTATAAAAATAGAGTTGGTGATGATGGTGTGCCTGCCATCCTGCAATATAGGCCGTCTGATTTATATCTGACGGATAGGAAAGAAACTAGTTTTGTAAAAAGGTACCCACACACCTCTCCACATTTGCAAATAAGGCCTTCCCTTGTTCATCCTTTTCTCTCACAAGATAAACAAGTCATACAAATGCATCTTGATGTTATGTGCAACGCACGGGCATCTTGCTAGTAAGAATGAAAACAAACGACAAAAAAGTATTTTGACGGTGGTGCGAAGTCATGACCGCGGGCACAGCGGACAAGGTGGCCTTGTATTGGTATGCTGAGCCGTCTGTTTTAACACACAGGAGCTGGTGTGGTGATTATACACACACGCACGCATGCACACGAACTCCATCCACGCAACACTCACACAAACACATGCACCCACGCACGCACGCAACACTCACATGTACACACGCAGCCACGCACGCACGCAACACTCACACGCACACACGCACGCATGCATGCACACACCAGTACACCACACGACCAACACACACTCTCACGCTCAAGTGCTCAACCTACACGTGCATGCGCACACATCAGGCCCTGACAGACACATACACAACCAGGTGATTCCCGCGCACGGGTTGGAGCCTTGTCGCGCCTGCGTAAATTTGTGTTTATCTGACCTTTTCCCTATGCAAACTGACAGGTGGGACCCACAAGGAACGTGGTCAATTTAACTAGTCAACATGGCGCCACGCAGACTATTTGGCCGGTCAACAGAGTGCAATCCGATGCTGAACTGTGAGCAAGTGACCGGATAATCACCGCAAAACGTATATAGTGACCGTAATCAGCTTATTCTGAAGTTCGGTGACCGTACTACGCTTTTCTCTCTGTAGGCCCTACAAAACTACATCTCTACACGTTCTCGCATGTTACATCTAACAACTATGCAATACAGCACTACTACTACACTCTAACACAATAAATCATATGTGTTTTTAGTTTTACTAGATATCATATTGTTACTTATAATTATTCAGTTTGCATACATTAAAATTGCCTTTGAAATGTATGGCCAGTATCATCTACCGCGCGGGAAAAATCCCGCCCTTTCCTGTTTAATCGGGTTTGTATCGATGGATCGTGCGAAACAGCAAAACTATAGTACTATACAGTACAAGTGACAGTTCACTGGGCCGTCGTGTCGTCTACTCCTCCGTCGTAAGAGTGGAGCGCTCGCTTTCATAAATCTTCTAGTCCCTTTCGCCGACATGTGGGACATCAAGCTACCGGGTCCACGTGCCATACCGGAATACAGTGCAGAGCAGCCGGGGTGAAGCACCCCAGTCATGGCGCCGGCGTAGTAATGAGCAATGAGGCGTCAAATCACAAAGCTGCACCTTTCCCGCAGTTAAGTTGGAGGGACGAAGTAATAATGCTAAAAAAAGAAGTTGGAGGGACGAAGCAACCATCATTTCACTCGTTGCTGAATCCGCTTCTCCCTCATCTTCTTCAACTTAACCACGTGTTGCTTCTGCCGTTGTTCTGCCTCATGTGGGACGCGGATCAGCTTGGTCGCTTCTCCCTCATCTTCTTCAACTTAACCACGTGTTGCTTCTGCCGTTGTTCTGCCTCATGTGGGACGCGGATCAGCTTGGTAAAGCACTGACACGTGGGACCGCATGTTAGCAAACCGCCAGGACAACGTCCTCCGAAAATAAGAAACCTCCCCCGCCATCCGCGCGGCAAAATCACCTCCTTTTTACTAATCTTTGATTCTATAATTTTTTAGATCAATATAATTGAGATTTGTATAGATAGCACACAGGAGCAAAACCAAGTGGTACGGTTAAGGGCATCCACAATGTGTAGCCAAATGTGAAAATAGCTTTTGGCATCGTGGGAACCATTGTGGACGGCGTTGCCAAAGCCAAAAAGATGGAACCGAAGCTCCCTGATTGATTGATTGAAGGAATAGAAAAATGCAACGTCTCTCCTCTTTCTCCCATGCTTGGACGCATGTAGGAGTAGTACAGTATAGAGCACAGAGTCTACTCCCCTGTCCCTTCTATCACAAATCACAAAGCAGTGAGGCGTCAAATCACAAAGCACGGACGAAGCAACTATCATTTCACTCTTCGCTGACTCCGCTTCTCCATCGTCTTCTTCGAGAAACCATCTCACCGCACTAGTACTCCTAGTAGTAGTACTAGTAAAGGACTTCCTGGATGCAAATAAGGCGGTTGTCTCGGCTTGCAGGCGGCACTTGCGAACGACTTACCGTGGTCTCCCTCAATGGTGTTCTCCGTCGAACGCACTTCGCCAAACCACAAAAAAAAGTCGTCGACGTCACCGCAATGGGCAAGGAATTCAAATATAGTTACTACCTCCATTTTTTTGTACACAAGGCCAGTATATCAAAATTACAATTTGCAAAGGGCCACTAACACTAATCGAGGCAAAATTGATGGGGTTAGCAACCAAGGACATTAATATCCCCTGCATGCATGCGGAAGTGAGAAGGTTCGTTTGCATGGCGCTGCATTAATCAAGCGATGAGGAGTGAGATGGTTAGCTCTTTGGTCTTTCGAGAAAAAAATACGCATTAATTGACACGTGAAACGAGGATTTGTATCGAAGGAAAACCCCGCCTTTCTTTTTTAACACTAGTACTCCTAGTACGTACTACCTCCGTCCTGGTTTATAGGTCCCTTTTATAGTTTGTGCCAAATTTTGACTAAAGATTTAACTAACAAAATGTTAATGCATGTCAAGAAAAATTATCTCATTGGATTCGTATTTGAACATAGTTTTGAAAAATATAATGTTTGGTGACATGCGTGAACATTTTCTTAGTTTAATCTATGGTCAAAATTTGGCACGAAATACAATGGGGACCAATAAACCCGGACAGAGGTAGTACGTACTTATCCTGTTTGGGTCTAGGCCTTGCATTGCCAAACTTCGCCACACATTTTTGCCAAGCTTGCCTAAAGTTTTCAAAATGAGAAGGAGGTACACTTGCGCACGGCTGTCGCGGTCGCACCGCACCCTCACACGGTCGCTCCTGCACGCCGCGGTCGCACCGCACCCTCACACTTCGCTCCTGCACGCCGCAAACCCAACCAAGGGAACGCACCCTCACTGACACGTGTTGTCGCATGTGAACAAACCAAACTCAGCCATCCTATCGCTGACACATAATTTTCGTTCATAGAGTATGTTTATCCAACCAGAGTATCTGTACGGCCCGTGCGGTGGTCTGTTGGGGAAGAAGAAGAGGTGAGGAAGAAGGAAAGAATGGTTAGGAGACGTAGGATATTCATGCAACCGCCTGAAATGGTAGACTCAGGCGACTTGCATAACAAATAGTATGTTTTTACACAGCAAAAGATCCATAATAATAAAAACAACAACATAAAGAAAAACTATCACTGCTCGCGGAAAGAGACGGCCTCGTCGTCTTTGGCTGCCGGTGCGAACCAGCCGTCGCTGCCGACGTGTGTCTCTGCACCGTGGTTGTCCTCGGCCTCCAGCTACTCGTTTAAGCGGAGCGTGCGAGCGCTCTGCACGGACGAGAGCACAGCCTGGTTCAAGTCGAGGACGTCCGGTTCCGCCTGTAGGACGGCCTCGATGGCAGCGGCATCCGCGTGCTCCGCGTCGAGTCGAGCCTCCGCCACCCGGTTCAAGTCCAGGACATCCGGTTCCGCCTGCAGGAGGGCGTCGATGAGAGCAGCATCCGCGCGCTCCGTGTCAAGTCGAGCCTCTGCCGCCCGGTTCAAGTCCAGGACTTCGGTTCCACCCGCAGGAGGGCGTCGATGAGAGCGGCATCCGCGCCCTCTACGTCGAGTCGAGCCTGTGCCGCCGGGTTCATGTCCAGGACGTCCGGTTCCGCCTGCAGGAGGGCCTCGATGGCAGCGGCATCCGCGCGCTCCGCCTCAAGTTGAGCCTCCGCCGCCCGGTTCACATCCACGACATCCGGTTCCGCCTGCAGGAGAGCCTCGATGGCAGCGGCATGCGCGCGCTCCGTGTCGAGTTGAGCCTCTGCCTCCCGGTCCTCCTTTAGTATCGCCATGTTGAACCGCTGGTCCGCCTGCACCATGGGGGACTCGGACGCCGGCACGAAGTCGATGTCCATCGTCTCATACCCATCGGGGCCTTCTGCGCCGCGACCTCCGCAGTGAACATTGGATCGGCTTCCTCCTCCTCGTAGCTTGGCTCCAGAGAACTCGGGGATTGGCCCGCCGCAAAGCGAGCTTGGGAACGGAGGTCTGTGGCGCCGACCGCCGCCGCGATTTCTGCGCGGCGCTCCGGCGTCAGCATCTTGTAGTAAGTGATCTTGCGGCGCACCATGGCTTTCCGGCGAACTAGGGGACGCTTGATGCGGGCTAGGGGATCGAAAGGTGGGGGAATGGGCTGGAGATTTGGTGTGGTTTTAGGGCAGTGGCTGGCGTAGGCCGAGCAGCGAAGGTTCTGGTGTGAATAGTGGTTCCGGTGACGACCGGTCAATCGGTTTTGACTGTACATCGCTCTTGTCGCGTTCGCGTTGCAGCCCGGCACGCTGGACCCTCCACGTCGCTCACCGAATGGAACGCGCTTCGTCTTGCGTTTTCGCTCGCTTGTGGGACCGCAGTTGAGAGCAAACCGACGTCCCTCCCCCTCCCCCGTCCGCGTCATTTATTATATCACTACTCCCTCCGTTTTATGCGGAGTAAATAAAAACAGAGGGAGTATACTACGGATGAGGATCCCCTGACGTGGCCGAACCCATTGAGTAACTGACATGCGGGGCCTAGCAAGCATGGGATCCGCCAGTAAGTGACCGAAAGGGAGGGTAAGGCAGGGATACCTACGTCAGAGGATCCACTTCCACTATACTACTTTGACCAAATGTTAGAGTAATAATATATGACATGCAACTTACACAAATGTTAGAGTAATAATATATGACATGCAACTTACACAAAGCATACAGGGTCTAATGCGTTTTTCGAGGCTAACTTTGACCAAATGTTAGAGTAATAATATATGACATGCAACTTACACAAAGCATATGGTCAATTTCGTATGTGAAAGGAGTTTCCAATGATATAATTTTCACATTATACATCTCATGTACTCCCTCCGTCTAGGTGTGTAAGTCATCTTACGAAAACCAAATAATCCCAAAACACGTAGGCGCGGTGCATTAACTTCTACCTCGTTTCTTGTTTCTTGACATATGAACCAATAAGAGATGAGGGTGTGCATGCTTTTAATGACCTGAGACTATCAAACATGACATGCAGTGGTTAGTTCATTGCATGCAATACTATTAATTAGCAAATAAACATTAATGTCTCTCGTTTTCCCCTCCTCCTTGGTCACGGTGCACAGCCTAAGATGACTTACTCACCTATGTGAAAGGAGTACTATTAATCTTGTCAATAGTCAAATTGGAAACCATCTCGAGTACAAATCTAGGAGTACGTACGAATCTAACAATATTGATTGGGCGTTGTTGAATGTTGATACCTTTTTTTATCATAGTAGAGATACTTTGACTACACATAAAACTTATATGTAAGGTAGAAAGGATAGGAGGGAGTATATTGTACGTTCAAAAACGAAACGAACATTGAATACCCTTTATATATGATTTGCAGGATGCTATGATCACCGGTTCAAAATTTTGAATCCGCCTTAGGTATCACGTGCCCCCACTCGTTCCCTCTCGATTTCATCTCGGGGTCCGGAGATCTATTGAAAGAGGACTAGGGTGGGTACATGCGAATGATACTCGGCGGAATGTTCAAATGAGGCATGCGGGAGGATGGACTCGACTGGAGGGCGACATGATCGATGGAGAAGAGGGTTGGAGAGGAATGAGAAATAAGCAAACGCCACATGATTACACTTGAACGGCTCAAATAAACAATAAGTTGTCTCGCTTGGCCTACATAGTGAAAGGCCTAATGCACAACGCGGAGCACTGACGCTCGAATATGGCCGGGAAAACAGGGAAACCGACATGTGGGGCACACCCGTCGGGACGATGTAGCGCAGACTAGTCCAATGGAGGAGCTGGCCCACGACCTCCTCGCCACCGACAACCGTTCATGTGGGTCTTTGGGGCCAACAACGGGGCGCAGCTCCAGCACCGCCTCTGGACACGGCGACCGCGGTGAGCGACACGCTCATATCGTCGATAGACACGGTCGGTTTCAGTGTGCCGAGGGTGGCGTTTGTGCTGTGGCACGACCAACGGTATGTTTGGTTTGTGCCCAAGGTTGCCCCATCAAAGCATTGGGTAGCCAAAATTTTGGTTGAGGTATTGGTTGCCCATGATTTGGCCGACATTGGCAAGAAAAATGAACTAGAGTTGGCTAGAGTTCATTGGCATGCCAAAGAAATGGCAACCATCCAAACAAAGACCAATCTTTGGGTCATGACCAAAATTTTGGTAAGGTGCACTTTGGCCACAATCCAAACACACCCCAACACCCGGCTCGTCGAGGATGCACGGGGCGCCGCGACGCGTCCGCGGAGTGGTGTAGCGCGGCCAACTGCATCCTCTGGACCTGAGACCATGCCGGGTCGTCTTGCTTTTTCAATGACATGCGGGGATCGCATTTGAGCAAAGGGCATCTCCAACGTTGCCACGACCGCAGCTGACTACCCTGGCACACCAAAGCCCTCGTCCCTCGCGCCGTCGCGCGGTGCATTCCCAGCCGGCGCCAGCTGCCCGCATTCATGCCGTCCGTTCGTATGTCGTCGTTAAGAGGCTCGGTGCCCGAGGAACCAACTCCGGCGACTTAATGACGCACCCGGACGCTTGGCCTCACTGGAATGCGCTACTTAAAGCGGCAACGCCCAGCTAACCTCCACACCATAGCGCATCGTCCTCCTACCTGACACCACATCCGCCATGACCGCAAGTGCGAACGCTCTGCGGGAGAGCTTGTCTTCGGGGATGAAGCTCGAGGTCGCCGCCCTCGCTCAAGTCGCCTCTCGCGACGCAATAGCGGCGTAGCCGGACACGGACGGGACCGCACAAGCGGTGGCCACGCTGGCGGCCGACGACGGGAGCACCGTCAGCCATGCGTCCTACTTGCCGCCGTCCAACGTCCGGCACCGCCGAGGTCGGGGACTCCTCCGAGGATGAGTAGGGCATGGGAGGCGGCAGGGCATGGTGTGCCAACTGGCCGGTCCGTATCCCGTGTTCTACTCTTCCTCGCCGGAGACCGCACCTTCACTTCACGGGTCTTGAACCCCGCCCCCGTACATAGAGATCGCAGATGGAGGACGTCGGTCGCCGCCGTAGAATAGGTTTAGGGTCGGGTTTCTTTTATTTTTCTGTCTTATAAAAGTTCGAAATGTAATGAAAATCTGCCGTGTTTGCATTAATCTCGGCGGTGTATATGAACTTTCACAATAATATACATATTGTAGGAGTACTAGTGCACGGAAGATCAAGATCTTGTGGGAGAAAAGGATGAACGAGGGAAAGCCTTATCTGCAAATGTGGAGAGGAGTGCGGGTAAATTGTCATAGTTTCCTTCCTATCCGTTAGATATAGATCGGACGGCCTATATTGCAGGATGACAGGCACACCATCATCACCAACTCTGCTTTTTATTGAACCGAGACAAATCTAAAAAACCCAACTAAGCAAACCTCCCAGCATATCGCGCGTAAAAAGACCCAGCCGCGCCGTTTTAGTCGGGATTACCGGATTACTAGTAGTAGTATCGATGGATCGCGCGAAGCAACATTTTTTTGAAGGGGGCGAAGCACCTAGTTTAAAAGGAAAAAAGGCGGTACACTCACAACACTCCTGTCGTGGTCGCATTGCACCCCACACACGTTCGGTCCTGCACACGGCTCACACAAACGGAACGTGCTTCGGCTTGCCTCTTCACTGACACGTGGGACTGCACTTGGAGAAACCGACCATGCGCCAAACTCCCCCCGCCCACCGCGCGAAAATCCTCCCCCCCCCCACACAAAATTCCCCCCAAATTCTGATTCAACCGCCCTTCGGCCAAATATTCCCCAAACCCCCCTCCCCCCGTCCCCCTCCACTCCATTCGCTCCGCCAAAGCCGCCCTCCCCGCCGCGCCGATACGTCGGCGCCGCGGTTCGTCGAGGGGACGCACGGCGATCCTCTCGCTCCCACAGTACGCTCTCGTAGACTGCCGTCCTCTAGCCGCGCCGCCACCTCTGGCTACGTTCTTGTGGAGGCGCACGGCGGTCAGCGCCGCCACCGCTGGCGACGTTTGTGTGGAGACGCACGGCGGTCAGCTTCTCCCACGGTACGCGCATTCTAGACTGAGGCCCCGTTCATGTCGGTGTAGCGCTGAATGTTAGCTGATAGACGTTGTTAATCTCACTGTTTGCCGAAGTAGTTTACTATCAATATGCTCTGCTTAAGAAGCTTCCTTGCCCTGTTCTGCACTCAATCTGCTTAGCTGAGATGGCATGCCAAGGCCTATTAGTAGCTAAAATATCCTGCCATATATTTATTGTGACGTAGATTGCCATGGTCTAGTAGCCAATCTGTTAGCTGAAATAGCTCTACACCATTTTATACTCGATCTTTGTTGCTGCGATGGCCTTCGATAGTTTGATGGCTGTGTGCTCGGGCTCATTGACTGCTGAAACAGCCTGCCATAATTTAGCACTCAAATATGTTTGCTGAATTAGCTTTACATATATTTCGTTACTTAGATCTGCTCGTCCAAATATCTTGCCATAGCTTTAGACATCGACCTAGGTATTTTTTTTCTGGACTTCATAAAAAAGCATATATGTTTTTCCTGTAATATCTAGTAGAAGAACTAATTTGTATGTCTAACAGATGGACAGGACTTGGATAACTTCTGCTCGAAGATTCTCCGCTGCATATGTCGAGGGGGTTGAAAACTTCATGAACTTTATCAGAGCTGAGTATGGTGGTCCGAAATCAGATGTGCTCTGCCCGTGTAGCAGTTGTATGAATTCAGTTACAAGACCCCAGTCAACTGTGCAAAATCATCTACACTTGTATGGGATGTCGGTCACATATACTAGGTGGGTTCATCATGGTGAAGCTGTGAACGTCAATGTTATTGACTACGTGGAAGCAGCAGATCACCATCTTGATCTGCCTGATGCTCAGGTGGAAGAGGAGGAGGAGGTGGTGGTGGCGGAGCCAGTGAATTTGACCAACATTGAAACAGTGCTACGAAATGCTCGTGCATTCCGTGAACTTTCACTTGCAGAAGAAAAACGATGGGCCCGCATGTTGGAACAATGCAACGTTGCTGTCACCCAGGAAATAAGCTGTTAGTATTCTCAGCTATGGCACCTTTCTTCAGGTGAAGACATCTGAGCGGATGACCAACAAATCATTCGATGCGATGTTGGCTGCTTTCCGCAAATCTTTCCCAGATGTGTCTGAGCTGCCACACACCTACAGTAAAATGAAGAATTTCCTTTGTGTACTTGGAATTGGATATGATATGATCCATGTTTGTAAGAATAATTGTGTTCTGTTCCGAAAGGATTATGCCAACTTAAGTGAATGCCCGAAATACAAATCATCAATATGGAAAGATGGCGATGTTGTGAAGAGGGTTCCTCATAATGTTCTGAGACATTTTCCAATTACACCAAGATTGTAGAGGTTGTTTCATGATGCTGAAACAAGAGAGGATGTATTGTGGCATTCTAGGAACCAGGAGTACAGAGATCAGAATGTAATGAGCCATCCATCTCATGGTAGTGAGTGGAAAAGCTTTAATGATAAACACAAAGAGTTTTCTGCTGACCCGAGAAACATTAGACTTGGCTTAGCTTCAGATGGATTTAACCCATTTGGCCACCAGAGCGCCACATATAGCATGTGGCCAGTGCTTGTTATCCCTTACAACATGCCTCCAAATGTCTGCACCAAAGAATCAAACTACATGATGGCCTTGCTCATCCCAGGTCCAAAAAGTCCTGGAAAGGATTTTGATTTGTTCATGGACCCTCTTGTGGAGGAACTTCAATAGCTATGGAAGGGTGTTCTCACTCGAGACCTATATAGCAGCCCACCAGCTGATTTCTTTCTGCGTGCTGTTGTAATTTGGTGCATCCATGATTATCCGGCTTTGGGCACTATGTCAAGGAGAATGACACATG
This sequence comes from Triticum aestivum, assembly GCF_018294505.1. Taxonomy (NCBI): domain Eukaryota; kingdom Viridiplantae; phylum Streptophyta; class Magnoliopsida; order Poales; family Poaceae; genus Triticum; species Triticum aestivum. The sequence continues at coordinate 568,287,168 of NC_057795.1, forward strand.
GTTACAATGCATGTGTTCGCTGTGACAGGAATCCGCTGTCATACGCAATACTTAGCAAGATCTGTTACATTAGACACCGCCGTTTCCTTGCCAAGGACAAGCCGCATCCTAGAAAATACCGAAGACATGTGTTCAATGCAAAGCATGAAAACCGTGATGCGCCAAAGAGGCTCGCCGCTGATGAGTTGCAAGTGGAATTAGAGAAGGTCAGGCATATTACACCAGGAAACCATCCTGGTAATGGTAGCGGGAAAAGGAAGCATGGTACGGTAGAAGAGAGATTATTGTTTACCCGCGGGTCCACTTTGTGGGACTTGGAGTATTGGAAAGATTTGGATCTGTGGCATAATCTTGATGTGATGCACATCGAGAAAAATATATGTGACAGCATTATCTACACACTTCTTAACATTGAAGGCAAGACGAAAGATACCTTAAAATCTAGGATTGATTTGAAACACCTGGGTATCAGAAAGGATTTGCAGGTGCAATATGAAGGTAAACCACGGGATATGGCACCAGCTGTGTACGTCTTGGACAAGGTAAAAAGAAAAGAATTCTGCGAGGTCCTGTCACGTGTGAGATTCCCACATGGATTTGCTTCCAACCCTGAAAGGAGAGTCAGTGCAGATGGAAACAAGGTACAAGGGTTGAAAATCATGACTGCCACGTCCTACTTCAAAGGGTTTTACCTGTTATCCTTAGAGGATTGGGCCGCCCTGACTTATACAGACCAGTTGCAGAGTTGGGACAATTCTTCAGGGAATTCTGCAGTAGAAATATCAGGATAGATGCTTTGGTGCGTCTTAGAGACAAGATACCAACTATCCTATGCGACCTTGAGAAGATATATCCTCCAGGCTTCTTTGATGTGATGGTGCATTTGGTTATTCATCTACCTAATGAGGCACTACTTAGAGGTCTAGTACAGTATGGCTGGATGTACCCTATTGAAAGGCGGCTAGGCACTTTCAAGGGCTATGTTAGGAACAGAGCTAGACCCGAGGGTTCCATTGCAGAGGCCTACATTGCTACAAAAGCATTGACATTCTGCTCAAAATACATTGAAATAGCTGATCAGCTTAGCAAAGAGGTGGGTGAAGACAATCCCGGGCTCAATGTTTTCGATTATTCTGTTCTAGTTACAGGGAAGAGTCGATAGGAGGACAAACCTAAAGATTTGGACAAAATGGTTTGGTATGTGTTGAATAACTGTCCTGAGATACTACCTTATATCAAGTAAGTGCAGTACTGCAGCTTATACATCGTAAAATCTACTAAACTTGCAGCACATTCTTATATATTTAGATGTTTGACGCGATCACTATGTTGTGCAACATGTACAAAGAGGAGTTACTGCCGCAAAATCCAAGAAACATTAACAAACTGGTTATGGCAGGATTTGCGAAATGGTTCAAGAACCATGTGAGCTTTTGAAGTGCACTGTCAGTTTTTTTAATATATTGAGTATATAAGATGATCAGCTTGTCTATTTTCTAACCATAGGTTAAGAAGATGCGTGAGGATGGGCAGGCAGTTGATGATGCCCTTTACTCACTAGCAATGGGTCCTGATACTCGGGTAAGACATTATGAATCTTGCGTTGTTGGAGATGTGCGCTACAACACCCTTGCACGAGACGAAGGCAGGAAGACGCAAAATAGTGCCATCATGAGCACGGATACGTATGACAAAGAGACAACTGAAATGTATGCTAACATAACATACATTGTTGAGTTGCAGTATATCTCCAGTTTTGAGGATCATCGGTGTGTGGTTCTGTTGTGCTGTCGTTGGTATAACCTGTTTTCCAGGATCGCAAAACCCAGAGCTGATGATTATTTCTAATCCATCAATGTCAAGGCGGTGTACCAGACCAATGAGCCTTTTATTTTGGCAAATCAAGCAACACAAATATTTTTCTTGGAAGACACATTTGCACGTAGTGATGACTGGAGAGTATTGCAAAGGTTTGAGCAGAGGAATTCGTTTAATGAAGTTGCACAACAAGATGATGCTTACACTACTCCTGATGTACAAGATAACACAAATGTTCCTAATATCTTTGAGAACCATCACGTCAATGACGTCGGCGAAAAGATTGTCTGTCGTGCTGTGGACATACAAGAGTTGATCAAGAAGAAGCCAACGTTCGAGGACGTTGAGGACGAAGAAGAAGATGACACCGTGGGGAATTATGATTCAGACTGATACACATGGCGAAGATGTTGACGCTGCTACTGCGGATGATGATTACATTGCTTTTGTCGTATTTGCCTGTCAGAAGATGTTTTTTATCTACTATGTGAAATTGTGTTTGCTATGACAACTGAAACCTGATGAACATGATTTTTAGTATTTTGCTATGAGAACATCGAAAGTTATGTATGCTGATTTGTGTTTGGTGATTGTATGACAACTAAAACATGATGACATTGTTGTTTAGTTGTACTCATATTTGGCTGTGAAACATGAATTTGATGACATAGTTTGCTGTTGGACTGCAATTTTCTCGACATCTTCGAATGAGAACAAAGCTGACCCGACAGGGCCTCTGCTATCTATTTATTTATATGAGCAAAAGGGGATACCCCCTGATTTCCGTTAATAGAAATCATTAGATGTTCACAACACTACGCCCAGCCTGCTACACAGGTTTCATTCATTACTAGTTTCAGCAAAGTGCTCATGTCGTAGCCACTGAATACATCATGAGTGCTACATACACTGCAAATAAAGAGACACTCATCCTACAGAGCACATCGATTTTGCCCATTATCTTCACTAGCTCTTTCATCTCTTCATTGCTGTCAAGGCCGTTCAGCAGCTGTTGCTTGGCCATGATCAGGGGAACTGCGTCTTTAACCTTCTGCTCTGCATCTTCCTCTTCTGCCACATCAGCATTCCCCCACATCAGCAACTTCCTAGAAATACAAATCACATGAATCTTCCCTTTTCTGCACGAATCAAATTGGAAGATCATCAACCAAACTATTAAAAAAATCAGCAACTGAAAGCAGCAGAACAACACTTAAACATATTATTACCCCATGATTCGGGCATTTGTAGAAGACTCAGCCAGGGTTGCGGATTGTGGCTGAGACGCAATGGATGACTCTGCGTGATTTGCAGCAGTGGCACAACACCAACAGCAGCGGGTTGTGATGAGCAATCGGTTGTGGTGCGCGTGCCGGCGGGGGTGTGATGAGACCCACAGGCGATGGTACGGGTGGCAACTTGGCGCATATCTGGTTGTTGCCTGCTGAGGAGCAGGTGGACGAGCAGCCAGCGGACATGGTTGCTGCAGCCAGAGCTTCTGATGCTAGGCAGAGTAAGTAGAGAAGAGGAGAAGCGAACCTTGGATATGTCAGTTTCATTACTTGCAGAGTAGCATAGCACCATATATAGTTATAGTTTAGGTTTGGATTCGAACCAGCTACAGGAGCACGTCTTTCTTTTTTCTAAAACTCGGCAACGTCTCTTTACTAGTACACTAGCTTGTTCTGTACGCCTTCCCAAGTCTTTGATTTTCTTTCCCTTTTTTGCGAGGAAGGAAGGAGGACAAAATTGAGAGTTCCTCGGACTCGAACCCAAGACCTCTCTGTTGAAAACCAAGGTGCTAGTCACTTATGTGGCGAACGTTCCCTGTGAGGAGGACAACAGACGAACTCATTTTCCTCGCAGTTTTCTTCCTATATATAAAAAAGTATGCTACTTCGTGTCCGCTTAGTCAAAAAACGATTGTGCCAACCTTAACCGTTCGATTGACATTCAATGTCTGTCGCATTTCTTTAGTCTCTTCTTCCTCGATCCTCCAAAGCCAAACCAGCGCCGGCGGGACCGCCTGCTCCTACCTCCCACGGCTGGCTGTGATCTTCCCCGGCTCCTGTTCGTTCCCGTCCGAGGCCTCACCATTGTCTTCCGCGCTCGCTGTGGCGCCGCCCTCCGGTGTTGTCAACATGGTCAGCAACCGAGAGGAATAAGGAGATGACTGTATATGGTGAGGATGACAGTAGGGACCCAGCAGCGCGTGCAGTAATTTTGTTTTTTTGGGACGGAGAAGGGTATCAATTGGGTTGTGCGGGACCCGTGGCCCGTCTAGCCCAGGCTTTTATTTCATATGTTTAGCACATGACCAGCCTAGTTTGTTTTTTTCCTTTCTGAAAAATGGCTAGCCAGCTATTTTGTTTTTTGCAGAATAACCAACATAGGCCTACTTGCTTTTCTACGCCCTGCTGGGCCGGAAATCTTTCAAGACGAGGAGGGATGCATTTTGCCCAGAAAATGGGCTATATGTAATAAGAAATGGGCTATAAGTAATAAGAAATGGGCTATAAGTAATAATAAATGGGCTATAAGTAATAATAAATGTGCTGTAAAATGAAAAAAAAATACAGCAAACAGGCAATTAGTTCCCAAATACTGTTTTCTTTCGAATTTTGATATTTTAAATTTCATTGTTTTTGTGCGGATAAAATTTCATTGAATTTAAATTAAGGTATATTTAGATTTAAAATTGAATCCGGCTAGAAATTTTGGGCTGTATGCTGTTTGGGACACATTTGGAGGCTGACTTGTGGGTCTACTAGGTTGACGTGTACTTTGGCTTTGTCAACTTAGTCCACAAACGATTCTAACAACAGTGACCATTGGATGTTAATCCAATGGCCGTGCTGCTTCTTCAATATCTGATCTTCTTGCTCCAGTCGCCCAAACCAGCTCCGGTGGGACTGCCTGCTCCCGCCTCCCGTGGCCGGCTATGCTGCCGCACAGGCCGCACCGCCCCACTCTACTTCATTGCTGGCCAGGCCATTCCTCTACTCACCCACACCTCCTGTTATTTTCCGGCGACGGCAGCCGGACCAGTAAACCCTCATACTCCCCACCGCGTGGGCAACCATTGCCGAGTCTTCCCCGGCTCTGTGTCCTTCCCTTCCTAGGCCTCGCCCTCGTCCACCGCCATGGTGCTATCGGCACGGCCTGGTCAACGTGGTCAACGAACAACATCCATCGGTCGTGGACTGTACGCGCAAAATAATGATTCCTCCACCTGACAGCTGGGACCCATCGGAAGGGCCTCTGTATTTCACGGAAAAAACGTTCCCCCCGCTGACATGTCGGACCCACCAGCTATATCTTCGCACGCAAGGAAGTGCCTCCTTATTACGCACAAAAAATGAATACCCACCCTGCTAGATGGGACCCACCATAGTGGGAGGATGACTTGTGGGCCAACTAAGTTGACGGGGAAGGAGGGCTTTGTCAACTTAGTCAATACGAACGATTTTAGCTCCAGTGACCGTACGATGTCCATCCAACGGCCATAGTGCTTCTTCAACCTCTGGTCTTCTTGCTCCAGCCGCCCAAAGCAGCGCCGGTCGTGCCGCATGCTCCTGCCTCTCGTGGCCGGCTGTGATGCCGCGGAGGCCTCACCGCCCCCTACTACTCCCACAGCTGGCCCAGGGTATCCCTCTACTCACCCACACCCGCTGTTATTCTACGGCGACGGCAGCCTCACGCCGCAGCCGAACCAGTGAACCCTCGTACTCCTCTCCGCACGGGCTACCACTGCTGCGTATTCCCCGGCTCCGCGCCGTCCCCTTCCGAGGCCTCACCGTCGTCCAGACCACCACCCTGGTGCTCTCGGCGCGGCGTGGTCAACGTGGTCAATGACCGACTTCCATCGGAAGAGTACTGTACATGATGAGGCTGACAGCTAGGTCGAGGCGAAGTGACTCCTTATTACACGCAAAATAATTATTCCTCCACCTGACAGCAGGGACCCACCGGATGGGCCACCTTATTTTGCGAAAAAAACGTTTCCCCCCTGACTGTTGGGACCCACCGGACGGGCCAACGTATTTCGTGAAAAAAAAACGTTCCCCGCGCTGTCAGCTCGGACCCACCGAAAGTGCCTCCTTATTACGCACAAAAAAATGAATACTCCCCTTGCTAGCTGGGACCCACCATGGTGGGAGGCTGACTTATGGGCCTACTAAGTTGACTGGGACGGGGGCCTTTGTCAACTTTAGTCAATATGAACGATTCTAGCTCCAGTGACCGTACAATGTCCATCCAACGGCCGTAGTGCTTCTTTAACCTCTGGTCTTCTTGCTCCAGCCGCCCAAAGCAGCGTCGGTCGTGCCGCATGCTCCTGCCTCCCGTGGCCGGCTGTGCTGCCGCGGAGGCCTCACCGCCCCCTACTATTCCAACCGCTGGCCAGGCCCTGTGGTGACCGCAGCCGAACCAGTGAACCCTCGTACTCCTCTCCGCGCGGGCTTCCACTGCCGCGTCTTCCCCGGCTCCCCGTCATCCCCTTCCTAGGCCTCACCATCGTCCACTGCCCTGGTGCTCTCAGCGCAGCATGGTCAACATGGTCAAGGAATGACTTTCATCGGACGTGGACTGTACGTGGAGAGGCTGACAGCTGGGTCCACGGCCGCAGCAAGGAAGTGCCTCCTTATTACGCGAAAAATAATGATTCCTCCACCTGACAGCTGGGACCCACTGGACATGCCACTATATTTCGTGAAAAAACCTTTCCCCCTAGCTGCTGGGACCCACCAGCTAAATCTTCGCAGGCAAGGAAGTGCGTTCGGGCAAAAAAACAAAACGATTTGCCCCCTGACCGCTGGGACCCACCAGCGACACCTTTGCACGCAAGGAAGTGCATCCGGGCAAAAAAAAGATTCACCCCCCTGACTGCTGGGACCCATCAGCTACATCTTCGCACGCAAGGAAGTGCGTCTGGGCAAAAAAAACAAAACGATTCGCCCCCCTGACTGCTGGGACCCACCAACTACATCTTCGCATGCAAGGAAGTGCCTGACAGTCGGGACCCACCTGGTCGAAGCGTATGTAGCGTTGTCATTCTGGTCGCGAACGTGTACGTACATACTGGTCGATGTAGAGGCGCGCACGTGTCATAGATGTAGAGGCGCACATGTGTCGTAGTAGAGGCGCACACGTAGCATGTACACGTATGTACAACGGCGAGGGTGCAAGAAAGAAAATACGGCCACGTACGTACATACAGGCAGGGTCTCGAACACCTACTCGCGCATACGTACATGGCTGGGTCGGAACGGAGAAACATCGTCGTCGTCGTGTTCATGGGGAGCCAACCGGCTAGGTCGGAACGGAATGCGTGGTCGTGTTCATCGTGAGGGCTTGGACGGAACAGGCGATGGAAACGAGGCATGGCATACTGCACAACGGAGGAAACGACCTTGTGTTCGACCGGCCACGTTCGAAACGGGGTCCTGTTGATCGGGAGGGGCCTGGCGTACCGCAAAACGGAGGAAACGGACCTCCTACGGTCGAAATGGGGGTCCTGTCGATCGGGAGGGGTGTGGCGTACCGCAAAATGGAGGAAACGGACCTCCTACAGTCGAAACGGGGGTCCTGTTGATCGGAGGGGTGTGGCATACTGCAAAACAGACGAAACGGACTTAT